>NW_027254544.1:132500-292485 GCF_044704955.1 Pristiophorus japonicus | reverse complement strand
GAGAGAGGAGGGAGAGAGAGAGGTAGAGTGGGAGAGAGTGAGGGGAGAGAGTGAGGGGAGAGAGTGAGAGGAGAGAATGATTGAGAGAGAGGGGGCAAGTGAGAGAGTGACAGGTAGGGAATGAGAGGGAGAAAGTGAGAGTGAGAGGGTGAGAGAGCGAGAGAGAGTGAGGGGTAACGAGAGAGAGAGGGAGAGAGAATGAGAGGGAGAGTGGGAGATGGGGTGAGAGTGAGAGGGAGAAAGTGAGTGGAAGAGAGTGAGAGGGAGAGAGGGAGAGGTAGAGGGAGAGAGTGAGGGGTAGAGAGTGAGAGTGAGAGGGAGAGAGTGAGAGTGAGAGTGAGAGGGAGAGAGTGAGAGTGAGAGTGAGAGGGAGAGAGTGAGAGTGAGACGGAAAGAGTGAGAGGGAGAGAGTCAGGGGGCGAGAGTAAGAGGGAGAGTGAGAGGGAGAGAGAGAGATGGAGTGAGATGGGGAGAGAGTGAGAGCAAGGGAGTGAGAGGGAGAAAGTGAGAGGGAGAGAATGAGAGGGGGAGAGTGAGGGAGATAGAGAGAGGGGGAACAAAAGAAAGGGGGGAGAGAGTGAGAGGGAGAGAGAGAGAGGGAGAGAGAATGAGAGGGAGAGTGGGAGGGAGAGAGTAAGAGGGGGAGAGTGAGAGGGAGAGTGAGGGGGAGAGAGTGAGGTAGAGAGTGAGAGGGAGAGTGGGAGGGGGAGAGAGTGAGAGGGAGAGAGGGAGAGGGAGAGTGAGGGGGAGAGAGTGAGGGAGAGAGTGAGAGGGAGAGAGTGAGAGGGAGAGTGAGGGGGAGAGAGTGAGGGAGAGAGTGAGAGGGAGACTGGGAGGGGGAGAGAGTGAGAGGGAGAGAGGGAGAGAGGGAGAGGGAGAGAGTGAGGGGAGTGAGTGAGGGAGAGAGAGCAGGAGGGAGAGTGAGAAAATGAGGGATTGAGAGGGAAAGAGTGAGAGGGAGAGAATGAGCGGGAGAGAGTGAGAGGGAGAGTGTGAGGGGGAGAGAGTGATAGGCCGTGAGAGGGGGAGAGGGAGTGAGAGGGAGAGAGTAAGAGAGGGAGCCAGTGAGAGGGACAGAATGAGAGGGAAGGAGTGAGGGGGAGAGAGTGAGAGGGAAAGAGTGAGGGGGAAAGAGTGAGTGGGGATAGAGTGAGGGAGAGTGTGAGGGGGAGAGAGTGAGGGGGAAGAGAGTGAGGGAGAGTGTGAGAGGGAGCGAGTGAGGGGGAACAGAGTGAGGGAGAGTGTAAGGGAGAGGGAGTGAGAGGGAGAGAGGGTGTGGGAGAGAGTGAGGGTTAGATGGTGAGAGGGAGAGAGTGAAAGGGAGAGAGTGATGGAGAGAGAGTGAGAGGGAGAGATTGCGAGGGGAAGCGTGAGAGGAAGAGAGGGAGATAGAGAGAGGTGATTCGAAAGAAAGGGAAAGGGAGTGAGGGGAAGAGAGTGAGGGGGAGAGACAGAGAGAGGGAGTGAGAATGAGAGGGGAGTGGGAGGGAGAGAGTGAGAGGGGGTGTGAGTGAGGGGGAAAGTGTGAGGTCGAGAGAGTGAGAGGGAGAGTGAGAGGGAGAGAGAGAGAGGGAGTGAAATAGGGAGAGAATGCGAGGGAGAGAGAGTGTGGGGGAGAGTGAGAGTGTGAGAGGGAGAGAGTGAGAGTGAGAGAAAGAGGGGGGAGAGTGAGAGGGAGAGCGAATGAGGGGGAGAGAGTGAGGGAGAGTGTGAGATGGAGAGAGTGTGAGATGGAGAGAGTGAGAGAGTGAGAGGGAGAGAGTGAGGGGGAGAGAGAGTCAGAGGGAGAGAGGGTGAGGGGGAGAGTGTGAGGGAAAGTGTTAGGGGGAGAGAGTGAGATGGGGAGAGAATGAGTGAGGGTGAGGGGGGGAGAGAGAAGGGGAGAGAGAGGAGGCAGAGTGAGGGGAGAGAGTGAGATGGAGAGAGTGATTGAGAGAGTGAGAGGGAGAGAGAGGAAGAGAGTGAGAGAGAGGATGTGAGGGAGGGAGTGTGGGGGAGAGAAAGTGAGAGGGGGAGAGAGTGAGAGGGTGAGAGAGTGAGACGGAGAGAGAGTGTGAGAGTTAGAGGGAGTGAGAGGGGGAGAGAATGAGAGGGGGAGAGCGTGAGAGGGAGTGAGAGAGAGAGAGCGAGAGGGAGAGAGTGAGAGGGAAAAAGTGAGTGGGAGTACATAAGAAACAGGAGCAGGAGTCGGCCATTCGGCCCCTCGAATCTGCTCCGCCATTCAATCCGATCACGGGCTGATCCGATCATGGACTCAGCTCCACTTCCCCGCCCGCTCCCCATAACCCTTCACTCCCTCATCGCTCAAAAATCTGTCTATCTCCACCTTAAATATATTCAATGACCCAGCCTCCACAGCTCTCTGGGGCAGAGAATTCCACAGATTTACAACCCTCTGAGAGAAGAAATTCCTCCTCATCTCAGTTTTAAATGGGCGGCCCCTTATTCTAAGACCGTGCCCCCTAGTTCTAGTCTCCCCCATCAGTGGGAACATCCTCTCTGCATCCACCTTGTCAAGCCCCCTCATAATCTGATACGTTTCGATAAGATCACCTCTCATTCTTCTGAACTCCAATGAGTAGAGGCCCAACCTCCTCAACCTTTCCTCATAAGTCAACCCCCTCATCTCCGGAATCAACCGAGTGAACCTTCTCTGAACTGCCTCCAAAGCAAGTGTATCCTTTCGTAAATACGGAGACCAAAACTGCACGCAGTACTCCAGGTGTGGCCTCACCAATACCCTGTCTAACTGTCGCAGGACTTCCCTGCTTTTTCAGCGGCCGGTGAGCTGCGATTGGGTCTCGGGTCTCTGGAGGACCCCCCCCCCCACACTCCCCTCCCCAACGCCCCCTCTCGGCCCCACCCTGGGCTCTGAGACGGGACGCTGGTCCTGTGTCTGGGGGAGACGCTCAGTGCCTCTGATGAGCGGATGGTCGAGGAGAATCCCCACGTGGTGCCCTGCTGCCCCCCTCCCCCCCACGGCTGGAGGCCAGCTGTCGTCACGGCCCCGGGCGGCTTCAACTGGGCAGGAGCGAGCAGAGAAGTCGGGCCCTGACTGGAGAGGCAGAAGAGCCACCCGGGGCAGGAGGGTCCCACCCAGGCCGCACACGGAGGAGAGGTGTTGGAGGACACTGCCATATCATTCCATGAAGGATGTCATTTCAAAATTGCCATTCATATGGCACCTGTCACATCCATCGGACGTCTCAAAGTGCTTTACAGCCAATGAAGTACTTTTGGAGTGCGTCACTGTTGTATTGTGGGAAGCGCGGCAGTCAATTTGCGCACAGCAAGCTCCCACACACAGCGATGTGATAATGACCCGGATCATCGTTTTTGTTACGTTGATCGAGGAATAAATATTGGCCCCATCACCATCACGGGCAGTCCCTCGGAGTCGAGGAAGACTTGCTTCCACTCTAAAAGTGAGTTCTCGGGTGACTGAACAGTCCAATACGGGAACCCCAGTCCCTGTCACAGGTGGGACAGACAGTGGTTGAGGGAAGGGGAGGGTGGGACTGGTTTGCCGCACGCTCCTTCCGCTGCCTGCGCTTGGTTTCTGCACGCTCTTGGCGACGAGACTCGAGGTGCTCAGCGCCCTCCCGGATGCACTCCCTCCACTTAGGGCGGACTGGTCTTTGGGCCCGGGGCTCCCAGGTGTCGGTGGGGGATGTTGCACTTTATCAGGGAGGCTTTGAGGGTGTCCCTTGTAACGTTTCCTCTGCCCACCTGGGGCTCGCTTGCCGTGTCGGAGTTCCGAGCAGAGCGCTCGCTTTGGGAGTCTTGACCCCAGGACACCGGGGAGAACTCCTCCCGCTCTTCTTCGAAATAATGCCATGGGATTTTTTACGTTCACCTTTTAGGGCAGAGAGGCCTCGGTTTAACGTCTCATCTGAAAGACGGCCCCTCCGACAGTGCGGCCCTCCCTCAGTACAGCCCCTCCGACAGTGCGGCGCTCCCTCAGTACTGCCCCTCCGACAGTGCGGCCCTCCCTCAGTACAGCCCCTCCGACAGTGCGGCCCTCCCTCAGTACCGCCCCTCCGACAGTGCGGCCCTGCCTCAGTACTGCCCCTCCGACAGTGCGGCCCTCCCTCAGTACAGCCCCTCCGACAGTGCGGCCCTCCCTCAGTACTGCCCCTCCGACAGTGCGGCCCTCCCTCAGTACTGCCCCTCCGACAGTGCGGCCCTGCCTCAGTACTGCCCCTCCGACAGTGCGGCCCTCCCTCAGTACAGCTCCTCCGACAGTGCGGCGCTCCCTCAGTACAGCCCCTCCGACAGTGTGGCGCTCCCTCAGTACTGCCCCTCTGACAGTGCAGCCCTCCCTCAGTACAGCCCCTCCGACAGTGCGGCGCTCCCTCAGTACTGCCCCTCCGACAGTGCGGCGCTCCCTCAGTACTGCCCCTCCGACAGTGTGACGCTCCCTCAGTACTGCCCCTCCGACAGTACGGCACTCCCTCAGTACTGCCCCTCTGACAGTGCAGCCCTCCCTCAGTACAGCCCCTCCGACAGTGCGGCGCTCCCTCAGTACTGCCCCTCCGACAGTGCGGCGCTCCCTCAGTACTGCCCCTCCGACAGTGTGACGCTCCCTCAGTACTGCCCCTCCGACAGTGCGGCGCTCCCTCAGTACTGCCCCTCCGACAGTGCAGAGCTCCCTCAGTACTGCCCCTCCAAAAGTGCGGCGCTCCCTCAGTACTTCCCCTCCGACAGTGCGGCGCTCACTCAGTACTGCCCCTCCGACAGTGCGGCGCTCCCTCAGTACTGCCCCTCCGACAGTGCGGCGCTCCCTCAGTACTGCCCCTCCGACAGTGCGGCGCTCCCTCAGTACTGCCCCTCCGACAGTGCGGCCCTCCCTCAGTACAGCCCCTCCGACAGTGCGGCCCTGCCTCAGTACTGCCCCTCCGACAGTGCGGCCCTCCCTCAGTACTGCCTCTCCGACAGTACGGCGCTCCCTCAGTACAGCCCCTCCGACAGTGCGGCACTCCCTCAGTACTGCCTCTCCGACAGTGCGGCACTCCCTCAGTACTGCCTCTCCGACAGTGCGGCACTCCCTCAGTACTGCCCCTCCGACAGTGCGGCACTCCCTCAGTACTGCCTCTCCGACAGTGCGGCACTCCCTCAGTACTGCCCCTCCGACAGTGCGGCACTCCCTCAGTACAGCCCCTCCGACAGTGCGGCACTCCCTCAGTACTGCCTCTCCGACAGTGCGGCACTCCCTCAGTACTGCCCCTCCGACAGTGCGGCACTCCCTCAGTACAGCCCCTCCGACAGTGCGGCACTCCCTCAGTACTGCCTCTCCGACAGTGCGGCACTCCCTCAGTACAGCCCCTCCTACAGTGCCGCACTCCCTCAGTACTGCCTCTCCGACAGTGCGGCACTCCCTCAGTACTGCCCCTCCGACAGTGCGGCCCTCCCTCAGTACTGTCCCTCCGACAGTGCGGCACTCCCTCAGTACTGCCCCTCCGACAGTACGGCGCTCCCTCAGTACTGATCCTCCGACAGTGCGGCGCTCCCTCAGTACTGCCCCTCGGGTTTGCGGAGTGTAGAGTGTAGGAGGCCGGCCGGGAGTGTGTTGGCCTACCAAGGGGTTAACTGTTCTCCTTGTGTCCCTGGCCCGGTTGGAGAAGGAGGAGGGCCCGGATCGTACCTGCTTGCTACCCAGGAACCCTAGGAACATGTTTGACTCAGTTCCCGCCCGAAACCTGAGCCCGGGACTGAAAGCCGCAGCTGAGTGTGCGGAGACATCCCCTCGGCCAATAACAGCGGAGCATGGCTTGGTGACCCCCCCGCCGACCCAGGCTGAACCCTGACCTCTGACCCGCCACTGCCAACCCACCCTCGCCGCCCCTCCAGCGTTCCAGCACCTGAAAGAACGTTCCAGAACGTTTCTCGCTCCCCGTCCCACGACCCCTCCCGCCCTTCTCGCACTGTGTCTCTCTGCGCCCCTCCCCCCACCTTTCCAGCGGTCAGTGACCCTTGACCAGGTCAAAGTTTGGCTGCCCGCCTCGCCTGATTGGCCATTCTGCGCACCTGAGCCTCGGGAGCGAGTGATCGCCAGCTGCTCGACTGTGCCGTGCCTCACAATCAGCCCTAAGTCCGTCCTTACCTCTGATGGACCCCATATCCTATTCTACCAAATCAACGTTTGACATTTGTATATCGCCTTTAACGTAGTAAAACCTCCCAAGGCATTACACAGGAGCAATTACCAAGCAAAATTTGAAACCGAGCCACATAAGGAGAAATTAGGGGCAGGTGACCAAAAGCTTGTTCACAGAGGTCGGTTTTAAGGAGCGTCTTGAAGGAGGAGAGAGAGGTAGAGAGGCGGAGGGGTTTAGGGAGGGAGTTCCAGAGCTTGGGGCCCAGGCAACAGAAGGCACGGCCACCGATGGTGGAGCGATTATAATCAGGGATGGTCAGGAGGGGAGAATTAGAGGAGGGCAGAGATCTCGGGGGGTTGTGGGGCTGGAGGAGGTTACAGAGATAGGGAGGGGGCGAGGGTCATGGAGGGATTTGTAAACACGGATGAGACATCATCTCTCCTGAGCCAAGACCTCCTTCTCACCGCCTGCCCTTCCCCAACCTCGAACCTTGACCTCTCTCCCCCACCTCGACCCCTGACCTCTCACCTCGACCCCATCCCCTGATCTCTCTCCCCAACCTCGAACTCTGACCTCTCTCCCCAACCTCAACCCCTGACCTCTCACCTCGACCCCGACCCCTGATCTCTCTCCCCAACCTCGAACTCTGACCTCTCTCCCCAACCTCAACCCCTGACCTCCTGACCCTGACCTGTTGACCCTAATATCTCCTGACCCTGCCACCCCCTCCCCCTGACCTCGACCCTTGAACTCCCTTGCCCCTCCCTCGACACCTGACCTCTCTGCCCAACCTCGTCCCCTGTCCTCAGCCCCCAACCTCGACCCCTGACCTCCCGACCTCGAGCTCTTGCCCCCAAGATCTCCCAACCCTGCCAGCCCCTCCCCCTGACCTCGACCCCTGACCTCCCGGACCCCCTCGTCCCCTGGGCCCTTAGATCGCCATACCCTGTCACTCCAGGCTCCCCCGACCTCTGACCCGGGCCACGACCCCACAAGATGCTAACGCCCCCCCCCGCACCCCCCCTTCAGTCCAGCCATCCCTCCTCGCAGCCCTTCCTGTCCCCCTGGGCCAAACTGAGCCCCTCTCCCCCCCCCACCCCCGTGCCCCGACCCTGACCCCGACTCCTCTCACCTGCTGCCCCTCCCAGGGTGCCATCTTCGTTCCTGCAGAGCTGCGAGGCCCAATATCCTGGGCTCAAGGCCCTGAACTCCCAGGGCCGAGATCAGCAACTGGGCTCTGAAAAACAGCAGTCAAAAGAGAAGCAAAGGGTTTGCGACAGAAGCGTAACTAACTCACTGGAGACCAAAACATTCGGTGCGTGACCCTGACTTCACTCCCCCCCACCGCCCACCCCTCCACTCCCAAACAGCTGAAGGTTCCCTCAGCCGTGACGCCATTCACGGCCGAACAGCTGCGTCGGGACCGGGCAGCCTCAGCAACTCCCGAGAGAGCAGGTGCAGTCCCCGAGAGGCCTGAACAATGACGGCATTGCGTTTTCACTTTCTTTCCGGTGGAGAGAGATTGGGAACTGTCGGTGTTCCGAGGGACCTGGGTGTGTTTGTGGACAAATTACGGAACGTTACCACGCAGGTACAGCCAGCAATTAGGAAAGCAAATGGTATGTTGGCCTTTATTACAAAAGGATTTGAGTACAAGAGTAAAGAAGCCTTATTGCAATTATATCCGGCCCTGGTGAGACCACACCTGGAGTATTGTGCACAGTTTGGGTCTCCTTACCTAAGGAACAATACACTTGCCCGAGAGGGAGTGCAGCGAAGGTTCACCAGGCTGATTCCTGGGATGGGGGGGATTGTCCTATGAGGAGAGATTGAGCAGACTAGGCCGATATTCCTGAGAGTACAGAAGAATGAGAGGGGATCTCATTGAAACAGACAACATTCTGACAGGGATTGACAGGGTAGACACTGGGAGGGTGTTTCCCCCCCGGGCTGGGGAGTCTAGAACCAGGGGTCACACAGTCTCAGGATAAGGGGTCGGCCATTGAGGACTGAGATGAGGAGGAATTTCTTCACTCAGAGGGGGGTGAATCTTTGGGATTCTCTGCCCCAGAGGGCTGTGGAGGCTCAGTCGTTGAGTGTATTCAAGGCTGGGGTCGAGAGATTTTTGGGGCCGAGGGGAATCGAGGGATCGGGCGGGAAAGTGGAGTTGAGGTCGAAGATCAGCCGTGATCTTATTAAACGGCGGAGCAGGTTCGAGGGGCCGAATGGCCGACTCCTGCTCCTAATCCTTCTGTTCTTTTTCAGGGTTTGATGATTCACGAATAAGTCCTGACAGAGGAACGCAAGAACAGGAGGAGACCCATTCAGCCCCTCGAGTCTGTTACACAGGAACAGGAGGAGGCCCATTCAGCCCCTCGAGTCTGTTACACAGGAACAGGAGGAGGCCCATTCATCCCTCGAGCCTGTTGCACAGGAACAGGAAGAGGCCAATTCAGCCCCTCGCGCCTTTTACACAGGAACAGGAGGAGGCCCATTCAGCCCCTCGACCCTGTCACACAGGAACAGGAGGAAGCCCATTCATCCCTCGAGCCTGTTACACAGGAACAGGAAGAGGCCCATTCAGCCCCTCGCGCCTTTTACACAGGAACAGGAGGAGGCCCATTCAGCCCCTCGAGCCTGATACACAGGAACAGGAGGAGGCCCATTCAGCCCCTCGAGCCTGTTACACAGGAACAGGAGGAGGCCCATTCAGCCCCCGAGTGGGTTACACAGGAACAGGAGGAGGCCCATTCAGCCCGTTCAGCTTGTTACACAGGAACAGGAGGAGGCCCATTCAGCCCCTCGAGCCTGTTACATAAGAACAGGAGGAGGCCCATTCAGTCCCCGAGTGGGTTACACAGGAACAGGAGGAGGCCCATTCAGCCCGTTCAGCTTGTTACACAGGAACAGGAGGAGGTACATTCAGTCCCTCGAGCCTGGTACATAGGAACAGGGGGAAGCCCATTCAACCCCTCGAGCCTGTTACACAGGAACAGGAGGAGGCCCATTCAGCCCCTCGAGCCTGTTACACTTGAACCGGAGGAGGCCCATTCAGCCCCTCGAGCCTGATACACAGGAACAGGAGGAGGCCCATTCAACCCCTCGAGCCTGTTACACAGGAACAGGAGGAGATCGATTCAGCCCCACGTGCCTGTTACATAGGAACAGGGGGAAGGCCATTCAACCCCTCGAGCCTGTTACACTGGACAAGAGGAGGACCATTCTGCCCCTCGAGCCTGTTACACAGGAACAGGAGGCGGCCCATTCAGCCCCTCGAGCCTGTTACACAGGAACAGGAGGAGGCACATTCAGCACCTCGAGCCTGTTACACTGGAACAGGAGGAGGCCCATTCAGCCCCTCGAACCTGTTACACGGGAACCGGAGGAGGCCCATTCAGCCCCTCGAACCTGTTACACAGGAACAGGAGGAGGCCCATTCAGACAGTTGAGCTTGTTACACAGGAACAGGAGGAGTTCCATTCAGCCCCTCGAGCCTGTTACAAAGGATCAGGAGGAGGCTCATTCAGCCCCTCGAGCCTGTTACACAGGAACAGGAGGAGGCCCATTCAGCCCCTCGAGCCTGTTACACAGGAACAGGAGGTGGCCCATTTAGCCCCTCGAGCCTGTTACATAAGAACAGGAGGCCCATTCAGCCCCTCGAGACTGTTCCATAAGAACAGGAGGCCCATTCAGTCCCCGAGTGTGTTACACAGGAAGTGGAGGAGGCCCATTCAGCCTGTTGAGCTTGTTACACAGGAACAGGAGGAGGCCCATTCAGCCCCGCGAGCCTGTTACACAGGAACAGGAGGAGGCCCATTCAGCCCCTCGAGCCTGATACACGGGAACCGGAGGAGCCCCATTCAGCCCCTCGAGCCTGTTACACTGGAACAGGAGGAGGCCCATTCTGCCCCTCGAGCCTGATACACAGGAACAGGAGATGGCCCATTTAGCCCCTCGACCCTGTTACACAGGAAGAGGAGCAGTCCCATTCAGCCCCTCGAGTCTTTTACACAGGAACAGGAAGAGGCCCATTCAGCCCCTCAAGCCTGTTACACTGGAACAGGAGGAGGCCCATTCTGCCCCTCGAGCCTGATACACAGGAACAGGAGGAGGCCAATTCAACCCCTCGAGCCTGTTACACAGGAACAGGAGGAGGCTCAATCAGCCCCTCGAGCCTGTGACACAGGAACAGGAGGTGGCCCATTTAGCCCCTCGAGCCTGTTACATAAGAACAGGAGGCCCATTCAGCCCCTCGAGACTGTTCCATAAGAACAGGAGGCCCATTCAGTCCCCGAGAGTGTTACACAGGAACTGGAGGAGGCCCATTCAACCCCTCGATCCTGTTACACAGGAACAGGAGAAGACCCATTCAGCCCCACGCGCCTGTTACATAAGAACAAAAAGCAGCCCATTCAACCCCTCGAGCCTATTACACTGGACAAGAGGAGGCCCATTCTACCCCTCGAGCCTGTTACACAGGAACAGGAGGAGGCACATTCAGCACCTCGAGCCTGTTACACTGGAACAGTAGGAGGCCCATTCAGCCCCTCGAACCTGTTACACAGGAACAGGAGGAGGCCCATTCAGCTCCTCGAGCCTGTTACACAGGAACAGGAGGAGGCACATTCAGCACCTCGAGCCTGTTACACTGGAACAGTAGGAGGCCCATTCAGCCCCTCGAACCTGTTACACGGGAACCGGAGGAGGCCCATTCAGCCCCTCGAACCTGTTACACAGGAACAGGAGGAGGCTCATTCAGCCCCTCGAGCCTGTTACACAGGAACAGGAGGAGGCCCATTTAGCCCCTCGAGCCTGTTACACAGGAACAGGAGTTAGACCATTCAGCCCCTTGAGCCTGTTACACAGGAAGAGGAGGAGTCCCATTCAGACCCTCGAACGTGTTGCACATGAACAGGAGGAGGCCCATTCAGCCCCTCGAGTCTGTTCCACTGGAACAGGAGGAGGCCCATTCAGCCCCTCGAGTCTGTTCCACTGGAACAGGAGGAGGCCCATTCAGCCCCTCGAGCCTGTTCCACTGGAACAGGAGGAGGCCCATTCAGCCCCTCGAGCCTGTTACACACGAACAGCAGGAGGCCCATTTAGCCTCTCAAGCCTGTTACACAGCAACAGGAGGAGGCCAATTCAGCCCCTCGAGCCTGTTACATAGGAACAGGGGGAAGCCCATTCAACCCCTCGAGCCTGTTACACAGGAACAGGAGGAGGCCCATTCAGCCTCTCAAGCCTGTTACACAGCAACAGGAGGAGGCCAATTCAGCCCCTCGAGCCTGTTAGACAGGAACAGGAGGAGGCCCATTCTGCCCCTCGAGCCTGTTACACAGGGACAGGAGGCGGCCCATTCAGCCCCTCGAGCCTGTTACACAGGAACAGGAGGAGGCCCATTCAGACCCTCGAGCCTGTTACACGGGAACCGGAGGAATCCCATTCAGCCCCTCGAAACTGTTACACAGGCACAGGAGGAGGACCATTCAGCCCCTCGAGCCTGTTACAAATAAACAGGAGGAGGCCCATTCAGCACCTCGAGCCTGTTACACTGGAACAGGAGGAGGCCCATTCAGCCCCTCGAGCCTGTTACACGGGAACCGGAGGAGGCCCATTCAGCCCCTCGAACCTGTTACACAGGAACAGGAGGAGGCCCATTCAGCCCGTTGAGCTTGTTACACAGGAACAGGAGGAGGTCCATTCAGCCCCTCGAGCCTGTTACACAGGAACTGGAGGAGGCTCATTCAGCCCCTCGAGCCTGTTACACGGGAACCGGAGGAGGACCATTCAGCCCCTCGAACCTGTTACACCGGAACAGGAGGAGGACCATTCAGCCCCTCGAGCCAGTTACACAGGAACAGGAGGAGGTCCATTCAGCCCCTCGAGCCTGTGACACAGGAACAGGAGGTGGCCCATTCAGCCCCTCGAGCCTGTTACATAAGAACAGGAGGCCCATTCAGCCCCTCGAGACTGTTCCATAAGAACAGGAGGCCCATTCAGTCCCCGAGTGTGTTACACAGGAACTGGAGGAGGCCCATTCAGCCTGTTGAGCTTGTTACACAGGAACAGGAGGAGGCTCATTCAGCCCCTCGAGCCTGTTACACAGGAACAGGAGGAGAACCATTCAGCCCCTCGAGCCTGTTACACAGGAACAGGAGGAGGCCCATTCAGCCCCGCGAGCTTGTTACACAGGAACAGGAGGAGGCCCATTCAGCCCCGCGAGCTTGTTACACAGGAACAGGAGGAGGCCCATTCAGCCCCGCGAGCTTGTTACACAGGAACAGGAGGAGACACATTCAGCCCCTCGAGCCTGTTACACAGGAACAGGAGGAGGCCCATTCAGCCCCTCGAGCCTGTTACACAGGAACAGGAGGAGGCCCATTCAGCCCCTCGAGCCTGTTACACAGGAACAGGAGTAGGCCCATTCAGCCCCTCGCGCCTGTTACACAGGAACCGGAGTAAGCCCATTCAGCCCCTCGAGCCTGTTACACAGGAAAAGGAGGAGGCCCATTCAGCCCCTCGAGTCTTTTACATAGGAACAGGAGGAGGCCCATTCAGCCCCTCGCGCCTGATACACGGGAACCGGAGGAGGCCCATTCAGCCCCTCGAGCCTGTTACACAGGAACTGGAGGAGGTACATTCAGCCCCTCGAGCCTGTTACACAGGAACAGGAGGAGGCCCATTTAGCCCCTCGAGCCTGTTACACAGGAACAGGAGTTAGACCATTCAGCCCCTCGAGTCTTTTACAGAGGAACAGGAGGAGGCCCATTCAGCCCCTCGCGCCTGTTACACAGGAAGAGGAGGAGGCCCATTCAGACCCTCGAGCCTGTTACGCAGGAAGAGGAGGAGGCCCATTCAGCCCCTCGAGCCTGTTACACAGGAACAGGAGGAGGCCCATTCAGCCCCTCGAGCTTGTTACATAGGAACAGGAGATGGCCCATTCAGCCCCTCGAGCCTGTTTCACAGGACCAGGAGGAGGCCCATTCTGTCCCTCTAGCCTGTTACACAGGAATAAGAGGAGGCCCATTCAGTCCCTTGAGCCTGTTACACAGGAACAGGAGGAAACCAATTCAGCCACACGAGCCTTTTACACAGGAACAGGAGGAGGGCCATTCAGCACCTCGAGCCTGTTAAACAGGAACAGGAGGAGGCCCATTCTGCCCCGCGAGCCTGTTACACAGGACTATGAGGAGGCCCATTCGGCATCGAATCTGTTACACAGGAACAGGAGGAGGCCCATTCAGCCCCTCGAGCCTGTTACACAGGAACAGGAGGAGGCTCAATCAACCCCTCGAGCCTGTTGCACAGGAACAGGAGGAGACCCATTCAGCCCCTCGAGCCTGTGACACAGGAACAGGAGTAGGCCCATTCAGACCCTCGAGCCTGTTACACAGGAACAGGAGGAGGCCCATTCAGCCCTTCGAGCCTGTTACACAGGGAACAGGAGGAGGACCATTCAGCCCCTCGAGCCTGTTACGCAGGAACAGGAGGAGGCCCATTTAGCCCCTCGAGCCTGTTACACAGGAACAGGAGGAGGCCCATTCAGCCCCTCGAGCCACTTACACAGGAACAGGAAGAGGCCCATTCAGCCCCTCGATCCTGTTACAGTGGAACAGGAGGAGGGCCATTCAGCACCTCGAGGCTGTTACACAGGAACAGGAGGAGGCCCATTCACCGCATCGAGCCTGTTACACAGGAACAGGAGGAGGCACATTCAGCCCCTCGTGCCTGTTACGCAGGAACAGGAGGAGACCCATTCAGACCCTCGAGCCTGTTGCACAGGAAGTGGAGGCCCATTCAGCCCCTCGAGCCTGTTACACTGGAACAGGAGGAGGCCCATTCAGCCCCTCGAGCCTGTTACATAAGAACAGGAGGAGGCCCATTCAGCCCCTCGAGCCTGTTACACAGGAACAGGAGGAAACCCATTCAGCCCCTCGAGCCTGTTACACAGGAACAGGAGGAGGCCCATTCAGCCCCTCGAGCCTGTTACATAAGAACAGGAGGAGGCCCATTCAGCACCCGAGTGTGTTGCAGAGGAACCGGAGAAGGCCCATTCAGCACCCGAGTGTGTTACAGAGGAACCGGAGGAGGCCCATTCAGCCCGTTGAGCTTGTTACACTGGACCAGGAGGAGGCCAATTCAGCCCCTCGTGCCTGTTACACAGAAACAGGAGGAGGCCCATTTAAACTCTCGAGCCTTTTACACAGGAACAGGAGGAGGCCCATTCTGCCACTCGAGCCAGTTAAACAGGAACCGGAGGAGGCCCATTCAACCCCTCAAGTCTGTTACACAGGAAGAGGAGGAGGCCCATTCAGCCCCTCGAGCCTGTTACACAGGAAGAGGAGGAGGCCCATTCAGCCCCTCGAGCCTGTTACACAGGAACAGGAGGCCCATTCAGCCCCTCGAGCCTGTTTCACAGGAACAGAAGGAGGCCCATTCAGCCCCTCGAGCCTGTTGCATAAGAACAGGAGGAGGCCCATTCAGCACCCGAGTGTGTTACAGAGGAACCGGAGGAGGCCCATTCAGCCCCTCGAGCCTGTTACACAGGAACAGGAGGCCCATTCAGCCCCTCGAGCCTGTTTCACAGGAACAGAAGGAGGCCCATTCAGCCCCTCGAGCCTGTTACATAAGAACAGGAGGAGGCCCATTCAGCCCCTCGAGCCTGTTACACAGGAACAGGAGGAAACCCATTCAGCCCCTCGAGCCTGTTACACAGGGAACAGGAGGAGGTCCATTTAGCCCCTCAAGCCTGTTACGCAGGAACAGGAGGAGGCCCATTTAGCCCCTCGAGCCTGTAACACAGGAACAGGAAGCGGCTCATTCAGCCCCTCGAGCCTGCTACACTGGAACAGGAGGATGTCCATTCAGCCCCGCGAGCCTGTTACGCAGGAACAGGAGGAGGCCCATTTAGCCCCTCGAGCCTGTTACACAGGAACAGGAGAAGGCTCATTCAGCCCCTCGAGCCTGTTAAACAGGAACAGGAAGAGGCCCATTCAGCCCCTCGAGCCTGTTACACTGGAACAGGAGGAGGGCCATTCAGCACCTCGAGCCTGTTACACAGGAACAGGAGGAGGCCCATTCAGCCCCTCGAGCCTGTTACACAGGAACAGGAGGAGGCCCATTCAGCCCCTCGTGCCTGTTAAACAGGAAGAGGAGGAGGCCCATTCAGCCCCTCGAGCCTGTTGCACTGGAAGAGGAGGCCCATTCAGCCCCTCGAGCCTGTTACATAAGAACAGGAGGAGACCCGTTCAGCCCCTCGAGCCTGTTACACTGGAACAGGAGGAGGCCCATTCAGCCCCTCAAGCCTGTTACATAAGAACAGGAGGAGGCCCATTCAGCCCCCGAGTGTGTTACAGAGGAACTGGAGGAGGCCCATTCAGCCCGTTGAGCTTGTTACACAGGAACAGGAGGAGGTCCATTCAGCCCCTCGAGCCTGTTACATTGGAACAGGTGGAGGCCCATTCAGCCGCTTGAGCTTTTTACACAGGAACATGAAGAGGCCCATTCAGCCCCTCGAGTCTGTTACACAGGAACAGGAGGAGGCCCATTCAGCCCCTCGAGCCTGTTACACAGCAACATGAGGAGGTCCATTCAGCCTCTCGAGCCTGTTACACACGGACAGCTGGAGCCCCATTTAAACTCTCGAGCCTTTTACACAGGAACAGGAGGAGGCCCTTTCTGCCCCTCGAGCCAGTTACACGGGAACCGGAGGAGGCCCATTCAGCCCCTCGAGCCTGTTACACAGGAAGAGGAGGAGGCCCATTCAGCCCCTCGAGCCTGTGACACAGGAACAGGAGGAGGCCCATTTAAACTCTCGAGCCTGTTACACAGGAACAGGAGGAGGCCCATTCAGCCCCTCGAGCTTGTTACATAGGAACAGGAGATGGCCCATTCAGCCCCTCGAGCCTGTTTCACAGGACCAGGAGGAGGCCCATTCTGTCCCTCTAGCCTGTTACACAGGAACAAGAGGAGGCCCATTCAGTCCCTTGAGCCTGTTACACAGGAACAGGAGGAAACCAATTCAGCCACACGAGCCTTTTACACAGGAACAGGAGGAGGGCCATTCAGCACCTCGAGCCTGTTAAACAGGAACAGGAGGAGGCCCATTCTGCCCCGCGAGCCTGTTACACAGGACTATGAGGAGGCCCATTCGGCATCGAATCTGTTACACAGGAACAGGAGGAGGCCCATTCAGACCCTCGAGCCTGTTACACAGGAACAGGAGGAGGCCCATTCAACCCCTCGAGCCTGTTGCACAGGAACAGGAGGAGACCCATTCAGCCCTTCGAGCCTGTTACACAGGGAACAGGAGGAGGACCATTCAGCCCCTCGAGCCTGTTACGCAGGAACAGGAGGAGGCCCATTTAGCCCCTCGAGCCTGTTACACAGGAACAGGAGGAGGCCCATTCAGCCGCTTGAGCTTTTTACACAGGAACATGAAGAGGCCCATTCAGCCCCTCGAGCCTGTAACACAGGAACAGGAGGAGCCCCATTCAGCCCCTCGAGCCTGTTACACAGGAACAGGAGGAGGCCCATTCAGCCCCTCGAGTCTGTTACACAGGAACAGGAGGCCCATTCAGCCCCTCGAGCCTGGTACACAGGACCAGGAGGAGGCCAATTCAGCCCCTCGTGACTGTTATATAGGAACAGGAGGAGGCCCATTTAAACTCTCGAGCCTTTTACATAGGAACAGGAGGAGGCCCTTTCTGCCCCTCGAGCCAGTTACACGGGAACCGGAGGAGGCCCATTCAGCCCCTCGAGCCTGTTACACAGGAAGAGGAGGAGGCCCATTCAGCCCCTCGAGCCTGTTACACAGGAACAGGAGGAGGACCATTTAAACTCTCAAGCCTTTTACACAGGAACAGGAGGAGGCCCATTCTGCCCCTCGATCCTATTACACGGGAACCGGAGGAGGCCCATTCAGTCCCTTGAGCCTGTTACACAGGAACAGGAGGAAACCAATTCAGCCACACGAGCCTTTTACACAGGAACAGGAGGAGGCCCATTCTGCCCCGCGAGCCTGTTACACAGGACTATGAGGAGGCCCATTCGGCATCGAATCTGTTACACAGGAACAGGAGGAGGCCCATTCAACCCCTCGAGCCTGTTGCACAGGAACAGGAGGAGACCCATTCAGCCCCTCGAGCCTGTTGCACAGGAACAGGAGGAGGCCCATTCTGCCCCGCGAGCCTGTTACACAGACTATTAGGAGGCCCATTCGGCATCGAATCTGTTACACAGGAACAGGAGGAGGCCCATTCAGACCCTCGAGCCTGTTACACAGGAACAGGAGGAGGCCCATTTAAACTCTCGAGCCTTTTACACAGGAACAGGAGGAGGCCCATTCTGCCCCGCGAGCCTGTTACACAGACTATTACGAGGCCCATTCGGCATCGAATCTGTTACACAGGAACAGGAGGAGGCCCATTCAGACCCTCGAGCCTGTTACACAGGAACAGGAGGAGGCCCATTCAACCCCTCGAGCCTGTTGCACAGGAACAGGAGGAGACCCATTCAGCCCTTCGAGCCTGTTACACAGGGAACAGGAGGAGGACCATTCAGCCCCTCGAGCCTGTTACGCAGGAACAGGAGGAGGCCCATTTAGCCCCTCGAGCCTGTTACACAGGAACAGGAGGAGGCCCATTTAAACTCTCGAGCCTTTTACACAGGAACAGGAGGAGGCCCTTTCTGCCCCTCGAGCCAGTTACACGGGAACCGGAGGAGGCCCATTCAGCCCCTCGAGCCTGTTACACAGGAAGAGGAGGAGGCCCATTCAGCCCCTCGAGCCTGTTACACAGGAACAGGAGGAGGACCATTTAAACTCTCAAGCCTTTTACACAGGAACAGGAGGAGGCCCATTCTGCCCCTCGATCCTATTACACGGGAACCGGAGGAAGCCCATTCAGCCCCTCTAGCCTGTTACACAGGAACAAGAGGAGGCCCATTCAGTCCCTTGAGCCTGTTACACAGGAACAGGAGGAAACCAATTCAGCCACACGAGCCTTTTACACAGGAACAGGAGGAGGCCCATTCTGCCCCGCGAGCCTGTTACACAGGACTATGAGGAGGCCCATTCGGCATCGAATCTGTTACACAGGAACAGGAGGAGGCCCATTCAACCCCTCGAGCCTGTTGCACAGGAACAGGAGGAGACCCATTCAGCCCCTCGAGCCTGTTACACAGGAACAGGAGTAGGCCCATTCAGACCCTCGAGCCTGTTACACAGGAACAGGAGGAGGCCCATTCAGCCCTTCGAGCCTGTTACACAGGGAACAGGAGGAGGACCATTCAGCCCCTCGAGCCTGTTACGCAGGAACAGGAGGAGGCCCATTTAGCCCCTCGAGACTGTTACACAGGAACAGGAGGAGGCCCATTCAGCCCCTCGAGCCATTTACACAGGAACAGGAAGAGGCCCATTCAGCCCCTCGATCCTGTTACAGTGGAACAGGAGGAGGGCCATTCAGCACCTCGAGGCTGTTACACAGGAACAGGAGGAGGCCCATTCCCCGCCTCGAGCCTGTTACACAGGAACAGGATGAGGCACATTCAGCCCCTCGTGCCTGTTACGCAGGAACAGGAGGAGACCCATTCAGCCCCTCGAGCCTGTTGCACAGGAAGTGGAGGCCCATTCAGCCTCTCGAGCCTGTTACACTGGAACAGGATGAGGCACATTCAGCCCCTCGTGCCTGTTACGCAGGATCAGCAGGAGACCCATTCAGCCCCTCGAGCCTGTTGCACAGGAAGTGGAGGCCCATTCAGCCCCTCGAGCCTGTTACACTGGAACATGAGGAGGTCCATTCAGCCCCTCGAGCCTGTTACACAGGAACAGGAGGAGGCCCATTCAGCCCCTCGAGCCTGTTACACAGGAACAGGAGGAGAACCATTCAGCCCCTCGAGCCTGTTACACAGGAGGAGGCCCATTCAGCCCCTCGAGCCTGTTACACAGGAACAGGAGTAGGCCCATTCAGCCCCTCGCGCCTGTTACACAGGAACCGGAGTAAGCTCATTCAGCCCCTGGAGCCTGTTACACAGGAACAGGAGTTAGACCATTCAGCCCCTCGAGCCTGTTACACAGGAAAAGGAGGAGGCCCATTCAGCCCCTCGAGTCTTTTACATAGGAACAGGAGGAGGCCCATTCAGCCCCTCGCGCCTGATACACGGGAACCGGAGGAGGCCCATTCAGCCCCTCGAGCCTGTTACACAGGAACAGGAGGAGGTACATTCAGCCCCTCGAGCCTGTTACACAGGAACAGGAGGAGGCCCATTTAGCCCCTCGAGCCTGTTACACAGGAACAGGAGTTAGACCATTCAGCCCCTCGAGTCTTTTACAGAGGAACAGGAGGAGGCCCATTCAGCCCCTCGCGCCTGATACACGGGAACCGGAGGAGCCCCATTCAGCCCCTCGAGCCTGTTACACAGGAACAGGAAGAGGCCCATTCAGCCCCTCGAGCCTGTTACACTGGAACAGGAGCAGTCCCATTCTGCCCCTCGGGCCTGATACACAGGAACAGGAGGAGGCCCATTCAACCCCTCGAGCCTGTTGCACTGGACGTGAGTATCACGTGTAGCGAATTGGTCTTACTGCAGGAGAAGGGTCCACAGCCAGCGAGGGAATGGAAGACCAGCAGGAAGAGTAGTGCAAGGAAGGTAGTGCAGGGGTCCCCTGTGGTCATCCCACTGCAAAACAGATACACTGCTTTGAGTGCTGTTGAGGGGGATGACTCATCAGGAGTGGGCAGCAGCAGCCAAGTTCATGGCACCGTGGCTGGCTCTGTTGCACAGGAGGGCAGGAAAAAGAGTGGGCGAGCGATAGTGATAGGGGATTCAATTGTAAGGGGAATAGATAGGCGTTTCTGCGGCCGCAACCGAGACTCCAGGATGGTATGTTGCCTCCCTGGTGCAAGGGTCAAGGATGTCTCGGAGCAGGTGGAGGACATTCTAAAAAGGGAGGGAGAACAGCCAGTTGTCGTGGTGCACGTTGGTACCAATGACATAGGTAAAAAAAGGGATGAGTTCCTACGAAATGAATTTAAGGAGCTAGGAGCTAAATTAAAAAGTAGGACCTCAAAAGTAGTAATCTCGGGATTGCTACCAGTGCCACGTGCTAGTCAGAGTAGGAATCGCAGGATAGCTCAGATGAATACGTGGCTTGAGCAATGGTGCAGCAGGGAGGGATTCAAATTCCTGGGGCATTGGAACCGGTTCTGGGGGAGGTGGGACCAGTACAATCCGGACGGTCTGCACCTGGGCAGAATCGGAACCAATGTCCTCGGGGGAGTGTTTGCTAGTGCTGTTGGGGAGGAGTTAAACTAATATGGCAGGGGGATGGGAACCAATGCAGGGAGATAGAGGGAAACAAAAAGGAGGCAAAAACAAAAGACAGAAAGGAGATGAGGAAAAGTGGAGGGCAGAGAAACCCAAGGCAAAGAACAAAAAGGGCCATTGTACAGCAAAATTCTAAAAGGACAGAGGGTGTTAAAAAAACAAGCCTAAAGGCTTTGTGTCTTAATGCAAGGAGTATCCGCAATAAGGTGGATGAATTAACTGTGCAAATAGATGTTAACAAATATGATGTGATTGGGATTACGGAGACGTGGCTCCAGGATGAGCAGGGCTGGGAACTCAACATCCAGGGGTATTCAACATTCAGGAAGGATAGAATAAAAGGAAAAGGAGGTGGGGTAGCATTGCTGGTTAAGGAGGAGATTAAGGCAATAGTTAGGAAGGACATTAGCTTGGATGATGTGGAATCTATATGGGTAGAGCTGCAGAACACCAAAGGGCAAAAAACGTTAGTGGGAGTTGTGTACAGACCTCCAAACAGTAGTAGTGATGTTGGGGAGGGCATCAAACAGGAAATTAGGGGTGCGTGCAATAAAGGTGCAGCAGTTATAATGGGTGACTTTAATATGCACATAGATTGGGCTAACCAAACTGGAAGCAATATGGTGGAGGAGGATTTTCTGGAGTGCATAAGGGATGGTTTTTTAGACCAATATGTCGAGGAACCAACTAGGGGGGAGGCCATCTTAGACTGGGTGTTATGTAATGAGAAAGGATTAATTAGCAATCTCGTTGTGCGAGGCCCCTTGGGGAAGAGTGACCATAATATGGTGGAATTCTGCATTAGGATGGAGAATGAAACAGTTAATTCAGAGACCATGGTCCAGAACTTAAAGAAGGCTAACTTTGAAGGTATGAGGCGTGAATTGGCTGAGATGGATTGGCAAATGATACTTAAGGGGTTGACTGTGGATGGGCAATGGCAGACATTTAGAGACCGCATGGATGAACTACAACAATTGTACATTCCTGTCTGGCATAGAAATAAAAAAGGGAAGGTGGCTCAACCGTGGCTATCAAGGGAAATCAGGGATAGTATTAAAGCCAAGGAAGTGGCATACAAATTGGCCAGAAATAGCAGCGAACCTGGGGACTGGGAGAAATTTAGAACTCAGCAGAGGAGGACAAAGGGTTTGATTAGGGCAGGGAAAATGGAGCATGAGAAGAAGCTTGCAGGGAACATGAAGACGGATTGCAAAAGTTTCTATAGATATGTAAAGAGAAAAAGGTTAGTAAAGACAAATGTAGGTCCCCTGCAGTCAGAATCAGGGGAAGTCATAACTGGGAACAAAGAAATGGCGGACCAATTGAACAAGTACTTTGGTTCGGTATTCACGAAGGAGGACACGAACAACCTTTCGGTTATAAAAGGGGTCGGGGGGTCTAGTAAGGAGGAGGAACTGAGGGAAATCCTTATTAGCCGGGAAATTGTGTTGGGGAAATTGATGGGATTGAAGGCCGATAAATCCCCAGGGCCTGATGGACTGCATCCCAGAGTACTTAAGGAGGTGGCCTTGGAAATAGTGGATGCGTTGACAGTCATTTTCCAACATTCCATTGACTCTGGATCAGTTCCTATGGAGTGGAGGGTAGCCAATGTAACCCCACTTTTTAAAAAAGGAGGGAGAGAGAAAACAGGGAATTATAGACCGGTCAGCCTGACATCGGTAGTGGGTAAAATGATGGAATCAATTATTAAGGATGTCATAGCAGTGCATTTGGAAAGAGGTGACATGATAGGTCCAAGTCAGCATGGATTTGTGAAAGGGAAATCATGCTTGACAAATCTTCTGGAATTTTTTGAGGATGTTTCCAGTAGAGTGGATAAGGGAGAACCAGTTGATGTGGTATATTTGGACTTTCAGAAGGCGTTTGACAAGGTCCCACACAAGAGATTGATGTGCAAAGTTAGAGCACATGGGATTGGGGGTAGTGTACTGACATGGATTGAGAACTGGTTGTCAGACAGGAAGCAAAGAGTAGGAGTAAATGGGTACTTTTCAGAATGGCAGGCAGTGACTAGTGGGGTACCGCAAGGTTCTGTGCTGGGGCCCCAGCTGTTTACACTGTACATTAATGATTTAGATGAGGGGATTAAATGTAGTATCTCCAAATTTGCGGATGACACTAAGTTGGGTGGCAGTGTGAGCTGCGAGGAGGATGCTGTGAGGCTGCAGAGCGACTTGGATAGGTTAGGTGAGTGGGCAAATGCATGGCAGATGAAGTATAATGTGGATAAATGTGAGGTTATCCACTTTGGTGGTAAAAACAGAGAGACAGACTATTATCTGAATGGTGACAGATTAGGAAAAGGGGAGGTGCAAAGAGACCTGGGTGTCATGGTACATCAGTCATTGAAGGTTGGCATGCAGGTGCAGCAGGCGGTTAAGAAAGCAAATGGCTTGTTGGCCTTCATAGCAAGGGGATTTGAGTACAGGGGCAGGGAGGTGTTGCTACAGTTGTACAGGGCATTGGTGAGGCCACACCTGGAGTATTGTGTACAGTTTTGGTCTCCTAACCTGAGGAAGGACATTCTTGCTATTGAGGGAGTGCAGCGAAGGTTCACCAGACTGATTCCCGGGATGGCGGGACTGACCTATCAAGAAAGACTGGATCAACTGGGCTTGTATTCACTGGAGTTCAGAAGAATGAGAGGGGACCTCATAGAAACATATAAAATTCTGACGGGGTTAGACAGGTTAGATGCAGGAAGAATGTTCCCAATGTTGGGGAAGTCCAGAACCAGGGGTCACAGTCTAAGGATAAGGGGTAAGCCATTTAGGACCGAGATGCGGAGGAACTTCTTCACCCAGAGAGTGGTGAACCTGTGGAATTCTCTACCACAGAAAGTTGTTGAGGCCAATTCACTAAATATATTCAAAAAGGAGTTATATGAGGTCCTTACTGCTAGGGGGATCAAGGGGTATGGCGAGAAAGCAGGAATGGGGTACTGAAGTTGAATGTTCAGCCATGAACTCATTGAATGGCGGTGCAGGCTAGAAGGGCCGAATGGCCTACTCCTGCACCTATTTTATATGTTTCTATGTTTCTATGGACAAGAGGAGGCCCATTCTTCCCCTCGAGCCTGTTACATAGGAACAGGAGGAGGCCCATTCAGCCCCTCGAGCCTGTTACACGGGAACCGGAGGAAGCCCATTCAGCCCCTCGCGCCTGTTACACAGGAACAGGAGGAGGCCCATTCAGCCTCTCGAACCTGTTCCACAGGATCAGGAGGAGTCCCATTCAGCCCCTCGAGCCTGTTACACAGGAACAGGAGGAGACCCATTCAGCCCCTCGAGCCTGTTACACAGGAACAGGAGGAGGCCCATTCAGCCCCTCGAGCCTGTTACACAGGAACAGGAGGAGACCCATTCAGCCCCTCGAGCCTGTTACACAGGAACAGGAGGAGGTCCATTCAGCCCCTCGAGCCTGTTACACAGGAACAGGAGGAGGCCCATTAACCCCCTCGAGCCTGTTACACAGGAACAGGAGGAGACCCATTCAGCCCCTCGAGCCTGTTACACAGGAACAGGAGGAGGCCCATTCAGCCCCTCGAGTCTTTTACATAGGAACAGGAGGAGGCCCATTCAGCCCCTCGCGCCTGATACACGGGAACCGGAGGAGGCCCATTCAGCCCCTCGAGCCTGTTACACAGGAAAAGGAGGAGGTACATTCAGCCCCTCGAGCCTGTTACACAGGAACAGGAGGAGGCCCATTTAGCCCCTCGAGCCTGTTACACAGCAACAGGAGTTAGACCATTCAGCCCCTCGAGCCTGTTACACAGGAACAGGAGGAGGCCCATTCAGCCCCTCGAGTCTTTTACATTGGAACAGGAGGAGGCCCATTCAGCCCCTCGCGCCTGATACACGGGATTCCGGAGGAGCCCCATTCAGCCCCTCGAGCCTGTTACACAGGAAATGGAAGAGGCCCATTCAGCCCCTCGAACCTGTTACACAGGAACAGGAGTTAGAACATTCAGCCGCTCGAGCCTGTTACATAGGAACTGGTGGAGGTCCATTCAACCCCTCGAGCCTGTTACACAGGAACAGGAGGAGGCCCATTCTGCCCCTCGAGCCTGATACACAGGAACAGGAGGAGGCCCATTCAACCCCACGAGCCTGTTACACAGGAACAGGAGGAGGCCCATTCAGCCCCGCGAGCTTGTTACACAGGAACAGGAGGAGGCCCATTCAGCCCCGCGAGCTTGTTACACAGGAACAGGAGGAGACCCATTCAGCCCCTCGAGCCTGTTACACAGGAACAGGAGGAGGCCCATTCAGCCCCTCGAGCCTGTTACACAGGAACAGGAGGAGGCCCATTCAGCCCCTCGAGCCTGTTACACAGGAACAGGAGGAGGCCCATTCAGCCCCTCGAGCCTGTTACACAGGAACAGGAGGAGGCCCATTCAGCCCCTCGAGCCTGTTACACAGGAACAGGAGGAGAACCATTCAGCCCCTCGAGCCTGTTACACAGGAACAGGAGGAGGCCCATTCAGCCCCTCGAGCCTGTTACACAGGAACAGGAGGAGGCCCATTCAGCCCCTCGCGCCTGTTGCACAGGAACCGGAGTAAGCCCATTCAGCCCCTCGAGCCTGTTACACAGGAACAGGAGTTAGACCATTCAGCCCCTCGAGCCTGTTACACAGGAAAGGAGGAGGCCCATTCAGCCCCTCGAGTCTTTTACATAGGAACAGGAGGAGGCCCATTCAGCCCCTCGCGCCTGATACACGGGAACCGGAGGAGGCCCATTCAGCCCCTCGAGCCTGTTACACAGGAACTGGAGGAGGTACATTCAGCCCCTCGAGCCTGTTACACAGGAATAGGAGGAGGCCCATTTAGCCCCTCGAGCCTGTTACACAGGAACAGGAGTTAGACCATTCAGCCCCTCGAGTCTTTTACATAGGAACAGGAGGAGGCCCATTCAGCCCCTCGCGCCTGATACATGGGAACCGGAGGAGCCCCATTCAGCCCCTCGAGCCTGTTACACAGAAACAGGAAGAGGCCCATTCAGCCCCTCGAGCCTGTTACACAGAAACAGGAAGAGGCCCATTCAGCCCCACGCGCCTATTACATAGGAACAGGGGGAAGCCCATTCAACCCCTCGAGCCTGTTGCACTGTACAAGAGGAGGCCCATTCTTCCCCTCGAGCCTGTTACATAGGAACAGTAGGTGGCCCATTCAGCCCCTCTAGCCTGTTACACAGGAACAGGTGGAGGCCCATTCAGCCCCTCGAGCCTGTTACACGGGAACCGGAGGAAGCCCATTCAGGCCCTCGCGCCTGTTACACAGGAACAGGAGGAGGCCCATTCAGCCTCTCGAACCTGTTACACAGGATCAGGAGGTGGCCCAATCAGCCCCTCGAGCCTGTTACACAGGCACAGGAGGTCGCCCATTCAGCCCCTCGAGCCTGTTACACAGGAACAGGAGGAGGCCCATTCAGCCCCTCGAGCCTGTTACACAGGAACAGGAGAAGACCCATTCAGCCCCTCGAGCCTGTTACATAAGAACAGGAGGAGGCCCATTCAGCCCCCGAGTGTGTTACAAAGGAACTGTAGGAGGCCCATTCAGCCCGTTGAGCTTTTTACACAGGAACATGAAGAGGCCCATTCAGCCCCTCGAGTCTGTTACACAGGAACATGAGGTGGTCCATTCAGCCTCTCGAGCCTGTTACACAGGGACAGGTGGAGCCCCATTCAGCCCCTCGTGCCTGTTACATTGGAACAGGAGGAGCCCCATTCAGCCCCTCGAGCCTGTCACACAGGAACAGGAGGAGACCCATTCAGCCCCTCGAGTCTGTTGCACAGGAATAGGAGGCCCATTCAGCCCCTCGAGCCTGGTACACAGGACCAGGAGGAGGCCAATTCAGCCCCTCGTGCCTGTTATATAGGAACAGGAGGAGGCCCATTTAAACTCTCGAGCCTTTTACACAGGAACAGGAGGAGGCCCATTCTGCCCCGCGAGCCTGTTACACAGGACTATGAGGAGGCCCATTCGGCATCGAATCTGTTACACAGGAACAGGAGGAGGCCCATTCAGCCCCTCGAGCCTGTTACACAGGAACAGGAGGAGGCCCATTCAACCCCTCGAGCCTGTTGCACAGGAACAGGAGGAGACCCATTCAGCCCCTCGAGGCTGTTACACAGGAACAGGAGTAGGCCCATTCAGACCCTCGAGCCTGTTACACAGGAAGAGGAGGAGGCCCATTCAGCCCTTCGAGCCTGTTACACAGGGACAGGTGGAGCCCCATTCAGCCCCTCGTGCCTGTTACATTGGAACAGGAGGAGCCCCATTCAGCCCCTCGAGCCTGTCACACAGGAACAGGAGGAGACCCATTCAGCCCCTCGAGTCTGTTGCACAGGAACAGGAGGCCCATTCAGCCCCTCGAGCCTGGTACACAGGACCAGGAGGAGGCCAATTCAGCCCCTCGTGCCTGTTATATAGGAACAGGAGGAGGCCCATTTAAACTCTCGAGCCTTTTACACAGGAACAGGAGGAGGCCCATTCTGCCCCGCAAGCCTGTTACACAGGACTATGAGGAGGCCCATTCGGCATCGAATCTGTTACACAGGAACAGGAGGAGGCCCATTCAGCCCCTCGAGCCTGTTACACAGGAACAGGAGGAGGCCCATTCAACCCCTCGAGCCTGTTGCACAGGAACAGGAGGAGACCCATTCAGCCCCTCGAGGCTGTTACACAGGAACAGGAGTAGGCCCATTCAGACCCTCGAGCCTGTTACACAGGAACAGGAGGAGGCCCATTCAGCCCCTCGAGCCTGTTACGCAGGAACAGGAGTAGGCCCATTCAGACCCTCGAGCCTGTTACACAGGGAACAGGAGGAGGACCATTCAGCCCCTCGAGCCTGTTACGCAGGAACAGGAGGAGGCCCATTTAGCCCCTCGAGCCTGTTACACAGGAACAGGAGGAGGCCCATTCAGCCCCTCGAGCCATTTACACAGGAACAGGAAGAGGCCCATTCAGCCCCTCGAGCCTGTTACAGTGGAACAGGAGGAGGGCCATTCAGCACCTCGAGGCTGTTACACAGGAACAGGAGGAGGCCCATTCACCGCCTCGAGCCTGTTACACAGGAACAGGAGGAGGCATATTCAGCCCCTCGTGCCTGTTACGCAGGAACAGGAGGGGACCCATTCAGCCCCTCGAGCCTGTTGCACAGGAAGTGGAGGCCCATTCAGCCCCTCGAGCCTGTTACACTGGAACAGGAGGAGGCCCATTCAGCCCCTCGAGCCTGTTACATAAGAACAGGAGGAGGCCCATTCAGCCCCTCGAGCCTGTTACACAGGAACAGGAGGAAACCCATTCAGCCCCTCGAGCCTGTTACACAGGGAACAGGAGGAGGTCCATTTAGCCCCTCGAGCCTGTTACGCAGGAACAGGAGGAGGCCCATTTAGCCCCTCGAGCCTGTTACACAGGAACAGGAAGCGGCCCATTCAGCCCCTCGAGCCTGCTACACTGGAACAGGAGGAGGGCCATTCAGCACCTCGAGCCTGTTGCACAGGAAGAGGAGTCTCATTCAGCCCCTCGAGCCTGTTACATAAGAACAGGAGGAGACCCATTCAGCCCCTCGAGCCTGTTACACTGGAACAGGAGGAGGCCCATTCAGCCCCTCGAGCCTGTTACATAAGAACAGGAGGAGGCCCATTCAGCCCCCGATTGTGTTACAGAGGAACCGGAGGAGGCCCATTCAGCCCGTTGAGCTTGTTACACAGGAACAGGAGGAAGTCCATTCAGCCCCTCGAGCCTGTTACACAGGAACAGGAGGAGGCCCATTCAGCCGCTTGAGCTTTTTACACAGGAACATGAAGAGGCCCATTCTGCCCCTCGAGCCTGTAACACAGGAACAGGAAGAGGCCCATTCAGCCCCTCGAGCCTGTTACAGTGGAACAGGAGGAGGGCCATTCAGCACCTCGAGGCTGTTACACAGGAACAGGAGGAGGCCCATTCAGCGCCTCGAGCCTGTTACACAGGAACAGGAGGAGGCACATTCAGCCCCTCGTGCCTGTTACGCAGGAACAGGAGGAGACCCATTCAGCCCCTCGAGCCTGTTGCACAGGAAGTGGAGGCCCATTCAGCCCCTCGAGTCTGTTACACTGGAACAGGAGGAGGCCCATTCAGCCCCTCGAGCCTGTTACATAAGAACAGGAGGAGGCCCATTCAGCCCCTCGAGCCTGTTACACAGGGAACAGGAGGAGGTCCATTTCGCCCCTCGAGCCTGTTACGCAGGAACAGGAGGAGGCCCATTCAGCCCCTCGAGCCTGTTACACAGGAACAGGAAGCGGCCCATTCAGCCCCTCGAGCCTGCTACACTGGAACAGGAGGAGGGCCATTCAGCACCTCGAGCCTGTTACACAGGAACAGGAGGAGGCCCATTCAGCCCCTCGAGCCTGTAACACAGTAACAGGAGGAGGCCCATTCAGCCTCTCGAGCCTGTTACACAGGAACAGGTGGAGCCCCATTCAGCCCCTCATGCCTGTTACATTGGAACAGGAGGAGCCCCATTCAGGCCCTCAAGCCCGTTACACAGGAACAGGAGGAGGCCCATTCAGCCCCTCGAGTCTGTTACACAGGAACAGAAGGCCCATTTAAACACTCGAGCCTTTTACAAAGGAACAGGAAGAGGCCCATTCTGCCCCTCGAGCCAGTTAAACGGGAACCGGAGGAGGCCCATTCAACCCCTCGAGCCTGTTACACAGGAAGAGGAGGAGGCCCATTCAGCCCCTCGAGCCTGTTACACAGGAACAGGAGGAGGACCATTTAAACTCTCGAGCCTTTTACACAACAACAGGAGGAGGCCCATTCTGCCCCTCGAGCCAGTTACACGGGAACCGGAGGAAGCCCATTCAGCCCCTCGAACTTGTTACACAGGAAGAGGTGAAGGCCCATTCAGCCCCTCGAGCCTGTTACACAGCAACAGGAGATGGCCCATTCAGCCCCTGGAGCCTGTTACACAGGACCAGGAGGAGGCCCATTCTGTCCCTTGAGCCTGTTACACAGAAACAGGAGGAAACCAATTCAGCCCCTCGAGTCTGTTACACAGGAACAGAAGGCCCATTTAAACACTCGAGCCTTTTACACAGGAACAGGAGGAGGGCCATTCAGCACCTCGAGCCTGTTACACAGGAACAGGAGGAGGCCCATTCAGCCCGGTGAGCCTGTTACACAGGAACAGGAGGAGGCCCATTCAGCCCCGCGAGCCTGTTGCACAGGACTATGAGGAGGCCCATTCAGCCCATCGAATCTGTTACACAGGAACAGGAGATGGCCCATTCAGCCCCTCGTGCCTGTTACACAGGAACAGGAGGAGCCCCATTCAGGCCCTCAAGCCTGTTACACAGGAACAGGAGGAGGCCCATTCAGCCCCTCGAGTCTGTTACACAGGAACAGAAGGCCCATTTAAACACTCGAGCCTTTTACACAGGAACAGGAGGAGGGCCATTCAGCACCTCGAGCCTGTTACACAGGAACAGGAGGAGGCCCATTCAGCCCCGTGAGCCTGTTACACAGGAACAGGAGGAGGCCCATTCAGCCCCGCGAGCCTGTTACACAGGACTATGAGGAGGCCCATTCAGCCCATCGAATCTGTTACACAGGAACAGGAGGAGGCCCATTCAGCCCCTCGAGCCTGTTACACAGGAACAGGAGGAGGCCCATTCAGCCCTGCGAGCCTGTTACACAGGACTATGAGGAGGCCCATTCAGCCCCTCGAATCTGTTACACAGGAACACAGGAGGCCCATTCAACACCTCGAGCCTGTTACACAGGAACAGAAGGAGGCCCATTCAGCCCCTCGAATCTGTTACACAGGAACAGGCGGAGGCCCATTCAGCCCCTCGAGCCAGTTACACAGGAACAGGAGGAGGCCCATTCAGCCCCTCGAGCCTGTTACTCGGGAACCGGAGGAGGCCCATTCAGCCCCTCGAGCCTGTTACACAGGACAATGGCGAGGCCCATTCAGCCCATCGAATCTGTTACACAGGAACAGGAGGAGGCCCATTCAGCCCCTCGAGCCTGTTACACAGGAACAGGAGGAGGCCCATTCAGCCCCTCGAGCCAGTGACACAGGAACAGGAGGAGGCCCATTCAGCCCCTCGAGCCTGTTACTCGGGAACCGGAGGAGGCCCATTCAGCCCCTCGAGCCTGTTACACAGGAACAGGAGGAGGCCCATTCAGCTCCTCGAGCCTGTTACAAATGAACAGGAGGAGGCCCATTCAGCCCCTCGAGACTGTTACATAAGAACAGGACGAGGCCCATTCAGCCCCTCGAGCCTGTTACACAGGAACAGGAGGAGGCCCATTCAGCCCCTCGTGCTTTTCACACAGGAACAGGAGGAGTCCCATTCAGCCCCTCGAGCCTCTTACACAGGAACAGGAGGAGGCGCATTCAGCCCCTCGAGCCTGTTACACAGGAACAGGAGGAGGCCCATTCAGCCCCTCGAGCCTGTTACACAGGAACAGGAGGCCCATTCAGCCCCTCGAGCCTATTACACAGGAAGAGCTGGAGGCCCATTTAAACTCTCGAGCCTGTTACACAGGAACAGGAGGAGGCCCATTCAGCCCCTCGAGGCTGTTACACTGCAACAGGAGGAGGCCCGTTCAGCCCATTTAACCTGTTACACTGGAACAGGAGGAGGCCCATTCAGCCTCTCCAGCCTGTTACGCAGGAACAGGAGGAGGCCCTTTTAGCCCCTCGAGCCTGTTACACAGGAACAGGAAGCGGCCCATTCAGCCCCTCGAGCCTGCTACACTGGAACAGGAGGAGGGCCATTCAGCACCTCGAGCCTGTTACACAGGAACAGGAGGAGGCCCATTCAGCCCCTCGAGCCTGTTACACAGGAACAGGAGGAGGCCCATTCAGCCCCTCGTGCCTGTTAAACAGGAAGAGGAGGAGGCCCATTCAGCCCCTCGAGCCTGTTGCACAGGAAGAGGAGTCTCATTCAGCCCCTCGAGCCTGTTACATAAGAACAGGAGGAGACCCATTCAGCCCCTCGAGCCTGTTACACTGGAACAGGAGGAGGCCCATTCAGCCCCTCGAGCCTGTTACATAAGAACAGGAGGAGGCCCATTCAGCCCCCGATTGTGTTACAGAGGAACCGGAGGAGGCCCATTCAGCCCGTTGAGCTTGTTACACAGGAACAGGAGGAAGTCCATTCAGCCCCTCGAGCCTGTTACACAGGAACAGGAGGAGGCCCATTCAGCCGCTTGAGCTTTTTACACAGGAACATGAAGAGGCCCATTCTGCCCCTCGAGCCTGTAACACAGGAACAGGAGGAGGCCCATTCAGCCCCTCGAGCCTGTTACAGTGGAACAGGAGGAGGGCCATTCAGCACCTCGAGGCTGTTACACAGGAACAGGAGGAGGCCCATTCAGCGCCTCGAGCCTGTTACACAGGAACAGGAGGAGGCACGTTCAGCCCCTCGTGCCTGTTACGCAGGAACAGGAGGAGACCCATTCAGCCCCTCGAGCCTGTTGCACAGGAAGTGGAGGCCCATTCAGCCCCTCGAGTCTGTTACACTGGAACAGGAGGAGGCCCATTTAGCCCCTCGAGCCTGTTACATTGGAACAGGAGTCTCATTCAGCCCCTCGAGCCTGTTACATAAGAACAGGAGGAGACCCATTCAGCCCCTCGAGCCTGTTACACTGGAACAGGAGGAGGCCCATTCAGCCCCTCGAGCCTGTTACATAAGAACAGGAGGAGGCCCATTCAGCCCCCGATTGTGTTACAGAGGAACCGGAGGAGGCCCATTCAGCCCGTTGAGCTTGTTACACAGGAACAGGAGGAAGTCCATTCAGCCCCTCGAGCCTGTTACACAGGAACAGGAGGAGGCCCATTCAGCCGCTTGAGCTTTTTACACAGGAACATGAAGAGGCCCATTCTGCCCCTCGAGCCTGTAACACAGGAACAGGAAGAGGCCCATTCAGCCCCTCGAGCCTGTTACAGTGGAACAGGAGGAGGGCCATTCAGCACCTCGAGGCTGTTACACAGGAACAGGAGGAGGCCCATTCAGCGCCTCGAGCCTGTTACACAGGAACAGGAGGAGGCACATTCAGCCCCTCGTGCCTGTTACGCAGGAACAGGAGGAGACCCATTCAGCCCCTCGAGCCTGTTGCACAGGAAGTGGAGGCCCATTCAGCCCCTCGAGTCTGTTACACTGGAACAGGAGGAGGCCCATTTAGCCCCTCGAGCCTGTTACACAGGAACAGGAAGCGGCCCATTCAGCCCCTCGAGCCTGCTACACTGGAACAGGAGGAGGGCCATTCAGCACCTCGAGCCTGTTACACAGGAACAGGAGGAGGCCCATTCAGCCCCTCGAGCCTGTAACACAGTAACAGGAGGAGGCCCATTCAGCCTCTCGAGCCTGTTACACAGGAACAGGTGGAGCCCCATTCAGCCCCTCGTGCCTGTTACATTGGAACAGGAGGAGCCCCATTCAGGCCCTCAAGCCCGTTACACAGGAACAGGAGGAGGCCCATTCAGCCCCTCGAGTCTGTTACACAGGAACAGAAGGCCCATTTAAACACTCGAGCCTTTTACAAAGGAACAGGAAGAGGCCCATTCTGCCCCTCGAGCCAGTTAAACGGGAACCGGAGGAGGCCCATTCAACCCCTCGAGCCTGTTACACAGGAAGAGGAGGAGGCCCATTCAGCCCCTCGAGCCTGTTACACAGGAACAGGAGGAGGACCATTTAAACTCTCGAGCCTTTTACACAACAACAGGAGGAGGCCCATTCTGCCCCTCGAGCCAGTTACACGGGAACCGGAGGAAGCCCATTCAGCCCCTCGAACTTGTTACACAGGAAGAGGTGAAGGCCCATTCAGCCCCTCGAGCCTGTTACACAGCAACAGGAGATGGCCCATTCAGCCCCTGGAGCCTGTTACACAGGACCAGGAGGAGGCCCATTCTGTCCCTTGAGCCTGTTACACAGGAACAGGAGGAAACCAATTCAGCCCCTCGAGTCTGTTACACAGGAACAGAAGGCCCATTTAAACACTCGAGCCTTTTACACAGGAACAGGAGGAGGGCCATTCAGCACCTCGAGCCTGTTACACAGGAACAGGAGGAGGCCCATTCAGCCCGGTGAGCCTGTTACACAGGAACAGGAGGAGGCCCATTCAGCCCCGCGAGCCTGTTGCACAGGACTATGAGGAGGCCCATTCAGCCCATCGAATCTGTTACACAGGAACAGGAGATGGCCCATTCAGCCCCTCGTGCCTGTTACACAGGAACAGGAGGAGCCCCATTCAGGCCCTCAAGCCTGTTACACAGGAACAGGAGGAGGCCCATTCAGCCCCTCGAGCCTGTTACACAGGACTATGAGGAGGACCATTCAGCCCATCGAATCTGTTACACAGGAACACAGGAGGCCCATTCAACACCTCGAGCCTGTTACACAGGAACAGAAGGAGGCCCATTCAGCCCCTCGAATCTGTTACACAGGAACAGGCGGAGGCCCATTCAGCCCCTCGAGCCAGTTTCACAGGAACAGGAGTAGGCCCATTCAGCCCCTCGAGCCTGTTACTCGGGAACCGGAGGAGGCCCATTCAGCCCCTCGAGCCTGTTACACAGGACAATGGCGAGGCCCATTCAGCCCATCGAATCTGTTACATAGGAACAGGAGGAGGCCCATTCAGCCCCTCGAGCCTGTTACACAGGAACAGGAGGAGGCCCATTCAGCCCCTCGAGCCAGTTACACAGGAACAGGAGGAGGCCCATTCAGCCCCTCGAGCCTGTTACTCGGGAACCGGAGGAGGCCCATTCAGCCCCTCGAGCCTGTTACACAGGAACAGGAGGAGGCCCATTCAGCTCCTCGAGCCTGTTACAAATGAACAGGAGGAGGCCCATTCAGCCACTTGACCCTGTTACACTGGAACAGGAGGAGGCCCATTCAGCCCCTCGAGACTGTTACATAAGAACAGGAGGAGGCCCATTCAGCCCCTCGAGCCTGTTGCACAGGAACAGGAGGAGGCCCATTCAGACCCTCGTGCTTTTCACACAGGAACAGGAGGAGTCCCATTCAGCCCCTCGAGCCTGTTACACAGGAACAGGAGGAGGCCCATTCAGCCCCTCGAGACTGTTACATAAGAACAGGAGGAGGCCCATTCAGCCCCTCGAGCCTGCTACACAGGAAGAGGAGGAGGCCCATTCAGCCCCTCGAGCCTGTTACACAGGAACAGGAGGCCCATTCAGCCCCTCGAGCCTATTACACAGGAAGAGCTGGAGGCCCATTTAAACTCTCGAGCCTGTTACACAGGAACAGGAGGAGGCCCATTCAGCCCCTCGAGGCTGTTACACTGCAACAGGAGGAGGCCCGTTCAGCCCATTTAACCTGTTACACTGGAACAGGAGGAGGCCCATTCAGCCTCTCCAGCCTGTTACACAGGAACAGGAAGAGGCCCATTCAGCCCCTCGAGCCTGTTACACAGGAACAGGAGGAGGCCTATTCAGCCCGTTGAGCTTGTTACACAGGAATAGGAAGAGGCCCATGCAGCCCCTCGAGCCTGTAACACTGGAACAGGAGGAGGCCCTTTCAGCCCCTCGAGCCTGTTACACAGGAACAGGAGGAGGCCCATTCAGCCCTTCGAGCCTGTTACACAGGAACAGGAGGAGAACCATTTAACTCTCGAGCCTTTTACACAGGAGAAGGAGGATGCCCATTCTGCCCCTCGAGCCACTTAGACGGGAACCGGAGGAGGCCCATTCAGCCCATCGAATCTGTTACACAGGAACAGGAGGAGGCCCATTCAGCCCCTCGAGCCTGTTACACAGGAACAGGAGGAGGCCCATTCAGCCCTGCGAGCCTGTTACACAGGACTATGAGGAGGCCCATTCAGCCCATCGAATCTGTTACACAGGAACACAGGAGGCCCATTCAACACCTCGAGCCTGTTACACAGGAACAGAAGGAGGCCCATTCAGCCCCTCGAATCTGTTACACAGGAACAGGCGGAGGCCCATTCAGCCCCTCGAGCCAGTTTCACAGGAACAGGAGTAGGCCCATTCAGCCCCTCGAGCCTGTTACTCGGGAACCGGAGGAGGCCCATTCAGCCCCTCGAGCCTGTTACACAGGACAATGGCGAGGCCCATTCAGCCCATCGAATCTGTTACACAGGAACAGGAGGAGGCCCATTCAGCCCCTCGAGCCTGTTACACAGGAACAGGAGGAGGCCCATTCAGCCCCTCGAGCCAGTTACACAGGAACAGGAGGAGGCCCATTCAGCCCCTCGAGCCTGTTACTCGGGAACCGGAGGAGGCCCATTCAGCCCCTCGAGCCTGTTACACAGGAACAGGAGGAGGCCCATTCAGCTCCTCGAGCCTGTTACAAATGAACAGGAGGAGGCCCATTCAGCCACTTGACCCTGTTACACTGGAACAGGAGGAGGCCCATTCAGCCCCTCGAGACTGTTACATAAGAACAGGAGGAGGCCCATTCAGCCCCTCGAGCCTGTTACACAGGAACAGGAGGAGGCCCATTCAGCCCCTCGAGCCTGTTACACAGGAACAGGAGGAGGCGCATTCAGCCCCTCGAGCCTGTTACACAGGAACAGGAGGAGGCCCATTCAGCCCCGCGAGCCATTTACACAGGGACAGGAGGAGACCCATTCAACCCCTCGAGCCTGCTACACAGGAAGAGGAGGAGGCCCATTCAGCCCCTCGAGCCTGTTACACAGGAACAGGAGGCCCATTCAGCCCCTCGAGCCTATTACACAGGAAGAGCTGGAGGCCCATTTAAACTCTCGAGCCTGTTACACAGGAGCAGGAGGAGGCCCATTCAGCCCCTCGAGGCTGTTACACTGCAACAGGAGGAGGCCCGTTCAGCCCATTTAACCTGTTACACTGGAACAGGAGGAGGCCCATTCAGCCTCTCCAGCCTGTTACACAGGAACAGGAAGAGGCCCATTCAGCCCCTCGAGCCTGTTACACAGGAACAGGAGGAGGCCTATTCAGCCCGTTGAGCTTGTTACACAGGAATAGGAAGAGGCCCATGCAGCCCCTCGAGCCTGTAACACTGGAACAGGAGGAGGCCCTTTCAGCCCCTCGAGCCTGTTACACAGGAACAGGAGGAGGCCCATTCAGCCCTTCGAGCCTGTTACACAGGAACAGGAGGAGAACCATTTAACTCTCGAGCCTTTTACACAGGAGAAGGAGGATGCCCATTCTGCCCCTCGAGCCACTTAGACGGGAACCGGAGGAGGCCCATTCAGCCCCTCGAGCCTGTTGCACAGGAAGAGGAGGAGGCCCATTCAGCCTCTCAAGCCTGTTACCCAGGAACAGGAGGAGGCCCATTCAGCCCCTCGAGCCTGTTACACAGGAACAGGAGGAGGCCTTTTCAGCCCCTTGAGCTTGTTTCACAAGAACAGGTGGAGGCCCATTCAGCCCCTCGAGCCTGTTACGCAGGAACAGGAGGAGGCCCATTCAGCCCCTCGAGCCTGTTACACTGGAACAGGAGGAGGCCCATTCAGCCCCTTGAGCCTCTTGCTCTGGAACAGGAGGTGGCCCATTCAGCCCCTCGAGCCTGTTACATAGGAACATGAGGAGGTCCATTCAGCCTCTCGAGCCTGTTACACAGGGACAGGTGGAGCCCCATTCAGCCCCGCGTGCCTGTTACATTGGAACAGGAGGAGCCCCATTCAGCCCCTCGAGCCTGTCACACAGGAACAGGAGGAGACCCATTCAGCCCCTCGAGTCTGTTACACAGGAACAGGAGGCCCATTCAGCCCCTCGAGCCTGGTACACAGGACCAGGAGGAGGCCAATTCAGCCCCTCGTGCCTGTTATATAGGAACAGGAGGAGGCCCATTTAAACTCTCGAGCCTTTTACACAGGAACAGGAGGAGGCCCATTCTGCCCCGCGAGCCTGTTACACAGGACTATGAGGAGGCCCATTCGGCATCGAATCTGTTACACAGGAACAGGAGGAGGCCCATTCAGACCCTCGAGCCTGTTACACAGGAACAGGAGGAGGCCCATTCAACCCCTCGAGCCTGTTGCACAGGAATAGGAGGAGACCCATTCAGCCCCTCGAGCCTGTTACACAGGAACAGGAGTAGCCCCATTCAGACCCTCGAGCCTGTTACACAGGAACAGGAGGAGGCCCATTCAGCCCTTCGAGCCTGTTACACAGGGAACAGGAGGAGGACCATACAGCCCCTCGAGCCTGTTACGCAGGAACAGGAGGAGGCCCATTTAGCCCCTCGAGCCTGTTACACAGGAACAGGAGGAGGCCCATTCAGCCCCTCGAGCCATTTACACAGGAACAGGAAGAGGCCCATTGAGCCCCTCGAGCCTGTTACAGTGGAACAGGAGGAGGGCCATTCAGCACCTCGAGGCTGTTACGCAGGAACAGGAGGAGGCCCATTTAGCCCCTCGAGCCTGTTACACAGGAACAGGAAGCGGCCCATTCAGCCCCTCGAGCCTGCTACACTGGAACAGGAGGTGGGCCATTCAGCACCTCGAGCCTGTTACACAGGAAGAGGAGGAGGCCCATTCAGCCCCTCGAGCCTGTTGCACAGGAAGAGGAGTCTCATTCAGCCCCTCGAGCCTGTTACATAAGAACAGGAGGAGACCCATTCAGCCCCTCGAGCCTGTTACACTGGAACAGGAGGAGGCCCATTCAGCCCCTCGAGCCTGTTACATAAGAACAGGAGGAGGCCCATTCAGCCCCCGATTGTGTTACAGAGGAACCGGAGGAGGCCCATTCAGCCCGTTGAGCTTGTTACACAGGAACAGGAGGAAGTCCATTCAGCCCCTCGAGCCTGTTACACAGGAACAGGAGGAGACCCATTCAGCCGCTTGAGCTTTTTACACAGGAACATGAAGAGGCCCATTCTGCCCCTCGAGCCTGTTACACAGGAACAGGAGGAGGCACATTCAGCCCCTCGTGCCTGTTACGCAGGAACAGGAGGAGACCCATTCAGCCCCTCGAGCCTGTTGCACAGGAAGTGGAGGCCCATTCAGCCCCTCGAGTCTGTTACACTGGAACAGGAGGAGGCCCATTCAGCCCCTCGAGCCTGTTACATAAGAACAGGAGGAGGCCCATTCAGCCCCTCGAGCCTGTTACACAGGGAACAGGAGGAGGTCCATTTCGCCCCTCGAGCCTGTTACGCAGGAACAGGAGGAGGCCCATTTAGCCCCTCGAGCCTGTTACACAGGAACAGGAAGCGGCCCATTCAGCCCCTCGAGCCTGCTACACTGGAACAGGAGGGGGGCCATTCAGCACCTCGAGCCTGTTACACAGGAACAGGAGGAGGCCCATTCAGCCCCTCGAGCCTGTTACACAGGAACAGGAGGAGGCCCATTCAGCCCCGCGAGCCTGTTACACAGGAAGATGAGGAGGCCCATTCAGCCCATCGAATCTGTTACACAGGAACATGAAGAGGCCCATTCAGCCCCTCGAGCCTGTAACACAGTAATAGGAGGAGGCCCATTCAGTCCCTTGAGCCTGTTACACAGGAACAGGAGGAGGCCCATTCAGCCTCTCGAGCCTGTTACACAGGAACAGGAGGAGGCCCATTCAGCCCCGCGAGCCTGTTGCACAGGACTATGAGGAGGCCCATTCAGCCCATCGAATCTGTTACACAGGAACAGGAGATGGCCCATTCAGCCCCTCGTGCCTGTTACACAGGAACAGGAGGAGCCCCATTCAGGCCCTCAAGCCTGTTACACAGGAACAGGAGGAGGCCCATTCAGCCCCTCGAGTCTGTTACACAGGAACAGAAGGCCCATTTAAACACTCGAGCCTTTTACACAGGAACAGGAGGAGGGCCATTCAGCACCTCGAGCCTGTTACACAGGGAACAGGAGGAGGTCCATTTCGCCCCTCGAGCCTGTTACGCAGGAACAGGAGGAGGCCCATTTAGCCCCTCGAGCCTGTTACACAGGAACAGGAAGCGGCCCATTCAGCCCCTCGAGCCTGCTACACTGGAACAGGAGGGGGGCCATTCAGCACCTCGAGCCTGTTACACAGGAACAGGAGGAGGCCCATTCAGCCCCTCGAGCCTGTTACACAGGAACAGGAGGAGGCCCATTCAGCCCCGCGAGCCTGTTACACAGGAAGATGAGGAGGCCCATTCAGCCCATCGAATCTGTTACACAGGAACATGAAGAGGCCCATTCAGCCCCTCGAGCCTGTAACACAGTAATAGGAGGAGGCCCATTCAGTCCCTTGAGCCTGTTACACAGGAACAGGAGGAGGCCCATTCAGCCTCTCGAGCCTGTTACACAGGAACAGGAGGAGGCCCATTCAGCCCCGCGAGCCTGTTGCACAGGACTATGAGGAGGCCCATTCAGCCCATCGAATCTGTTACACAGGAACAGGAGATGGCCCATTCAGCCCCTCGTGCCTGTTACACAGGAACAGGAGGAGCCCCATTCAGGCCCTCAAGCCTGTTACACAGGAACAGGAGGAGGCCCATTCAGCCCCTCGAGTCTGTTACACAGGAACAGAAGGCCCATTTAAACACTCGAGCCTTTTACACAGGAACAGGAGGAGGGCCATTCAGCACCTCGAGCCTGTTACACAGGAACAGGAGGAGGCCCATTCAGCCCCGTGAGCCTGTTACACAGGAACAGGAGGAGGCCCATTCAGCCCCGCGAGCCTGTTACACAGGACTATGAGGAGGCCCATTCAGCCCATCGAATCTGTTACACAGGAACAGGAGGAGGCCCATTCAGCCCCTCGAGTCTGTTACACAGGAACAGGAGGAGGGCCATTCAGCACCTCGAGCCTGTTACACAGGAACAGGAGGAGGCCCATTCAGCCCCGTGAGCCTGTTACACAGGAACAGGAGGAGGGCCATTCAGCCCCTCGAGCCTGTTAGACAGGAACAGGAGGAGGCCCATTCAGCCCCGCGAGCCTGTTACACAGGACTATGAGGAGGACCATTCAGCCCATCGAATCTGTTACACAGGAACAGGAGTAGGCCCATTCAGCCCCTCGAGCCTGTTGCACGGTAACAGGCGGCCCATTCAGCCCCTCGAGCCTGTTACACAGGAATAGGAGGAGGACCATTTAACTCTCGAGCCTTTGACACAGGAACAGGAGGAGGCCCATTCTGCCCATCGAGCCTGTTACACAGGAACAGGAGTAGGCCCATTCAGCCCCTCGAGCCTGTTACACTGGAACAGGAAGAGGCATAGTCAGCTCCTCGAGCCTCTTGCTCTGGAACAGGAGGTGGCCCATTCAGCCCCTCGAGCTTGTTACACAGGAACAGGAGGAGGCCCATTCAGCCCCTCGAGCCTGTTACATAGGAACATGAGGTGGCCCATTCAGCCCCTCGAGCCTGTAACACAGGAACAGGAGTAGGCCCATTCAGACCCTCGAGCTTGTTACACAGGAACAGGAGGAAACCCATTCAGCCGCTTGAGATTTTTACCCAGGAACATGAAGAGGCCCATTCAGCCCCTCGAGCCTGTTACACAGGAACAGGAGGAGGACCATTTAAACTCTCGAGCCTTTTACACAGGAACAGGAGGAGGCCCATTCTGCCCCTCGAGCCAGTTACACGGGAACCGGAGGAAGCCCATTCAGCCCCTCGAACTTGTTACACAGGAAGAGGTGAAGGCCCATTCAGCCCCTTGAGCCTGTTACACAGGAACAGGAGATGGCCCATTCAGCCCCTCGAGCCTGTTACACAGGAACAGGAGGAGGCCCATTCAGCACCTCGAGCCTGTTAAACAGGAGCAGGAGGAGGCCCATTCAGCCCCTCGAGCCTGTTACACAGGAACAGGAGGAAACCAATTCAGCCACACGAGCCTTTTACACAGGAACAGGAGGAGGGCCATTCAGCACCTCGAGCCTGTTAAACAGGAGCAGGAGGAGGCCCATTCAGCCCCTCGAGCCTGTTACACAGGAACAGGAGGAGGCCCATTCAGCCCCGCGAGCCTGTTACACAGGAACAGGAGGAGACCCATTCAGTCCCTTGAGCCTGTTACACAGGAACAGGAGGAGGCCCATTCAGCCCCTCGAGCCTGTTACACAGGAACAGGAGTAGGCCCATTCAACCTCTCGAGCCTGTTACACAGGAACAGGAGGAGGCCCATTCAGCCCCTCGAGTCTGTTACACAGGAACAGGAGGAGACCCATTCAGCCCCTGAAGCTTGTTGCACAGGAACAGGCGGAGGCCCATTCAGCCCCTCGAGCCAGTTACACAGGAACAGGAGGAGGCCCATTCAGCCCCTCGAGCCTGTTACTCGGGAACCGGAGGAGGCCCATTCAGCCCCTCGAGCCTGTTACACAGGAACAGGAGGAGGCCCATTCAGCTCCTCGAGCCTGTTACAAATGAACAGGAGGAGGCCCATTCAGCCACTTGACCCTGTTACACTGGAACAGGAGGAGGCCCATTCAGCCCCTCGAGACTGTTACATAAGAACAGGAGGAGGCCCATTCAGCCCCTCGAGCCTGTTACACAGGAACAGGAGGAGGCCCATTCAGCCCCTCGTGCTTTTCACACAGGAACAGGAGGAGTCCCATTCAGCCCCTCGAGCCTGTTACACAGGAACAGGAGGAGGCGCATTCAGCCCCTCGAGCCTGTTACACAGGAACAGGAGGAGGCCCATTCAGCCCCGCGAGCCATTTACACAGGGACAGGAGGAGACCCATTCAACCCCTCGAGCCTGCTACACAGGAAGAGGAGGAGGCCCATTCAGCCCCTCGAGCCTGTTACACAGGAACAGGAGGCCCATTCAGCCCCTCGAGCCTATTACACAGGATGAGCTGGAGGCCCATTTAAACTCTCGAGCCTGTTACACAGGAACAGGAGGAGGCCCATTCAGCCCCTCGAGGCTGTTACACTGCAACAGGAGGAGGCCCGTTCAGCCCATTTAACCTGTTACACTGGAACAGGAGGAGGCCCATTCAGCCTCTCCAGCCTGTTACACAGGAACAGGAAGAGGCCCATTCAGCCCCTCGAGCCTGTTACACAGGAACAGGAGGAGGCCTATTCAGCCCGTTGAGCTTGTTACACAGGAATAGGAAGAGGCCCATGCAGCCCCTCGAGCCTGTAACACTGGAACAGGAGGAGGCCCTTTCAGCCCCTCGAGCCTGTTACACAGGAACAGGAGGAGGCCCATTCAGCCCTTCGAGCCTGTTACACAGGAACAGGAGGAGAACCATTTAACTCTCGAGCCTTTTACACAGGAGAAGGAGGATGCCCATTCTGCCCCTCGAGCCACTTAGACGGGAACCGGAGGAGGCCCATTCAGCCCCTCGAGCCTGTTACACAGGAAGAGGAGGAGGCCCATTCAGCCTCTCAAGCCTGTTACCCAGGAACAGGAGGAGGCCCATTCAGCCCCTCGAGCCTGTTACACAGGAACAGGAGGAGGCCTATTCAGCCCCTTGAGCTTGTTTCACAAGAACAGGTGGAGGCCCATTCAGCCCCTCGAGCCTGTTACGCAGGAACAGGAGGAGGCCCATTCAGCCCCTCGAGCCTGTGACACTGCAACAGGAGGAGGCCCATTCAGCCCCTTGAGCCTCTTGCTCTGGAACAGGAGGTGGCCCATTCAGCCCCTCGAGCCTGTTACATAGGAACAGAGGTTCGCCTATTCAGCCCCTCCAGCCTGTTAAACAGGAACAGGAGTAGGCCCATTCAGCCCCTCGAGCCTGTTGCACGGTAACAGGCGGCCCATTCAGCCCCTCGAGCCTGTTACACAGGAATAGGAGGAGGACCATTTAACTCTCGAGCCTTTGACACAGGAACAAGAGGAGGCCCATTCTGCCCATCGAGCCTGTTACACAGGAACAGGAGGAGGCCCATTCAGCCCCTCGAGCCTGTTACACTGGAACAGGAAGAGGCATAGTCAGCCCCTCGAGCCTCTTGCTCTGGAACAGGAGGTGGCCCATTCAGCCCCTCGAGCTTGTTACACAGGAACAGGAGGAGGCCCATTCAGCCCCTCGAGCCTGTTACACAGGAACAGGAGTAGGCCCATTCAGACCCTCGAGCTTGTTACACAGGAACAGGAGGAGGCCCATTCAGCCCCTCGAGCCTGTTACATAGGAACATGAGGAGGCCCATTCAGCCCCTCGAGCCTGTAACACAGGAACAGGAGTAGGCCCATTCAGACCCTCGAGCTTGTTACACAGGAACAGGAGGAAACCCATTCAGCCGCTTGAGATTTTTACCCAGGAACATGAAGAGGCCCATTCAGCCCCTCGAGCCTGTTACACAGGAACAGGAGGAGGCCCATTCAGCCCTGCGAGCCTGTTACACAGGACTATGAGGAGGCCCATTCAGCCCATCGAATCTGTTACACAGGAACACAGGAGGCCCATTCAACACCTCGAGCCTGTTACACAGGAACAGAAGGAGGCCCATTCAGCCCCTCGAGCCTGTTACACAGGAACAGGAGGAGGCCCATTCAGCCCCTCGAGCCAGTTACACAGGAACAGGAGGAGGCCCATTCAGCCCCTCGAGCCTGTTACTCGGGAACCGGAGGAGGCCCATTCAGCCCCTCGAGCCTGTTACACAGGAACAGGAGGAGGCCCATTCAGCTCCTCGAGCCTGTTACAAATGAACAGGAGGAGGCCCATTCAGCCACTTGACCCTGTTACACTGGAACAGGAGGAGGCCCATTCAGCCCCTCGAGACTGTTACATAAGAACAGGAGGAGGCCCATTCAGCCCCTCGAGCCTGTTACACAGGAACAGGAGGAGGCCCATTCAGCCCCTCGTGCTTTTCACACAGGAACAGGAGGAGTCCCATTCAGCCCCTCGAGCCTGTTACACAGGAACAGGAGGAGGCGCATTCAGCCCCTCGAGCCTGTTACACAGGAACAGGAGGAGGCCCATTCAGCCCCGCGAGCCATTTACACAGGGACAGGAGGAGACCCATTCAACCCCTCGAGCCTGCTACACAGGAAGAGGAGGAGGCCCATTCAGCCCCTCGAGCCTGTTACACAGGAACAGGAGGAGGCCCATTCAGCCCTGCGAGCCTGTTACACAGGACTATGAGGAGGCCCATTCAGCCCATCGAATCTGTTACACAGGAACACAGGAGGCCCATTCAACACCTCGAGCCTGTTACACAGGAACAGAAGGAGGCCCATTCAGCCCCTCGAATCTGTTACACAGGAACAGGCGGAGGCCCATTCAGCCCCTCGAGCCAGTTACACAGGAACAGGAGGAGGCCCATTCAGCCCCTCGAGCCTGTTACTCGGGAACCGGAGGAGGCCCATTCAGCCCCTCGAGCCTGTTACACAGGACAATGGCGAGGCTCATTCAGCCCATCGAATCTGTTACACAGGAACAGGAGGAGGCCCATTCAGCCCCTCGAGCCTGTTACACAGGAACAGGAGGAGGCCCATTCAGCCCCTCGAGTCTGTTACACAGGAACAGGAGGAGACCCATTCAGCACCTCAAGCTTGTTGCACAGGAACAGGCGGAGGCCCATTCAGCCCCTCGAGCCAGTTACACAGGAACAGGAGGAGGCCCATTCAGCCCCTCGAGCCTGTTACTCGGGAACCGGAGGAGGCCCATTCAGCCCCTCGAGCCTGTTACACAGGAACAGGAGGAGGCCCATTCAGCTCCTCGAGCCTGTTACAAATGAACAGGAGGAGGCCCATTCAGCCACTTGACCCTGTTGCACTGGAACAGGAGGAGGCCCATTCAGCCCCTCGAGACTGTTACATAAGAACAGGAGGAGGCCCATTCAGCCCCTCGAGCCTGTTACACAGGAACAGGAGGAGGCCCATTCAGCCCCTCGTGCTTTTCACACAGGAACAGGAGGAGTCCCATTCAGCCCCTCGAGCCTGTTACACAGGAACAGGAGGAGGCGCATTCAGCCCCTCGAGCCTGTTACACAGGAACAGGAGGAGGCCCATTCAGCCCCGCGAGCCATTTACACAGGGACAGGAGGAGACCCATTCAACCCCTCGAGCCTGCTACACAGGAAGAGGAGGAGGCCCATTCAGCCCCTCGAGCCTGTTACACAGGAACAGGAGGCCCATTCAGCCCCTCGAGCCTATTACACAGGAAGAGCTGGAGGCCCATTTAAACTCTCGAGCCTGTTGCACAGGAACAGGAGGAGGCCCATTCAGCCCCTCGAGGCTGTTACACTGCAACAGGAGGAGGCCCGTTCAGCCCATTTAACCTGTTACACTGGAACAGGAGGAGGCCCATTCAGCCTCTCCAGCCTGTTACACAGGAACAGGAAGAGGCCCATTCAGCCCCTCGAGCCTGTTACACAGGAACAGGAGGAGGCCTATTCAGCCCGTTGAGCTTGTTACACAGGAATAGGAAGAGGCCCATGCAGCCCCTCGAGCCTGTAACACTGGAACAGGAGGAGGCCCTTTCAGCCCCTCGAGCCTGTTACACAGGAACAGGAGGAGGCCCATTCAGCCCTTCGAGCCTGTTACACAGGAACAGGAGGAGAACCATTTAACTCTCGAGCCTTTTACACAGGAGAAGGAGGATGCCCATTCTGCCCCTCGAGCCACTTAGACGGGAACCGGAGGAGGCCCATTCAGCCCCTCGAGCCTGTTACACAGGAAGAGGAGGAGGCCCATTCAGCCTCTCAAGCCTGTTACCCAGGAACAGGAGGAGGCCCATTCAGCCCCTCGAGCCTGTTACACAGGAACAGGAGGAGGCCTATTCAGCCCCTTGAGCTTGTTTCACAAGAACAGGTGGAGGCCCATTCAGCCCCTCGAGCCTGTTACGCAGCAACAGGAGGAGGCCCATTCAGCCCCTCGAGCCTGTTACACTGCAACAGGAGGAGGCCCATTCAGCCCCTTGAGCCTCTTGCTCTGGAACAGGAGGTGGCCCATTCAGCCCCTCGAGCCTGTTACATAGGAACAGAGGTTCGCCTATTCAGCCCCTCCAGCCTGTTAAACAGGAACAGGAGTAGGCCCATTCAGCCCCTCGAGCCTGTTGCACGGTAACAGGCGGCTCATTCAGCCCCTCGAGCCTGTTACACAGGAATAGGAGGAGGACCATTTAACTCTCGAGCCTTTGACACAGGAACAGGAGGAGGCCCATTCTGCCCATCGAGCCTGTTACACAGGAACAGGAGGAGGCCCATTCAGCCCCTCGAGCCTGTTACACTGGAACAGGAAGAGGCATAGTCAGCCCCTCGAGCCTCTTGCTCTGGAACAGGAGGTGGCCCATTCAGCCCCTCGAGCTTGTTACACAGGAACAGGAGGAGGCCCATTCAGCCCCTCGAGCCTGTTACACAGGAACAGCAGTAGGCCCATTCAGACCCTCGAGCTTGTTACACAGGAACAGGAGGAGGCCCATTCAGCCCCTCGAGCCTGTTACATAGGAACATGAGGAGGCCCATTCAGCCCCTCGAGCCTGTAACACAGGAACAGGAGTAGGCCCATTCAGACCCTCGAGCTTGTTACACAGGAACAGGAGGAAACCCATTCAGCCGCTTGAGATTTTTACCCAGGAACATGAAGAGGCCCATTCAGCCCCTCGAGCCTGTTACACAGGAACAGGAGGAGGACCATTTAAACTCTCGAGCCTTTTGCACAGGAACAGGAGGAGGCCCATTCTGCCCCTCGACCCAGTTACATGGGAACCGGAGGAAGCCCATTCAGCCCCTCGAACTTGTTACACAGGAAGAGGTGAAGGCCCATTCAGCCCCTCGAGCCTGTTACCCAGGAACATGAAGAGGCCCATTCAGCCCCTCGAGCCTGTTACACAGGAACAGGAGGAGGCCCATTCAGCCCTGCGAGCCTGTTACACAGGACTATGAGGAGGCCCATTCAGCCCATCGAATCTGTTACACAGGAACACAGGAGGCCCATTCAACACCTCGAGCCTGTTACACAGGAACAGGCGGAGGCCCATTCAGCCCCTCGAGCCTGTTACACAGGAACAGGAGGAGGCCCATTCAGCCCCTCGAGCCTGTTACTCGGGAACCGGAGGAGGCCCATTCAGCCCCTCGAGCCTGTTACACAGGACAATGGCGAGGCCCATTCAGCCCATCGAATCTGTTACACAGGAACAGGAGGAGGCCCATTCAGCCCCTCGAGCCTGTTACACAGGAACAGGAGGAGGCCCATTCAGCCCCTCGAGTCTGTTACACAGGAACAGGAGGAGACCCATTCAGCACCTCAAGCTTGTTGCACAGGAACAGGCGGAGGCCCATTCAGCCCCTCGAGCCAGTTACACAGGAACAGGAGGAGGCCCATTCAGCCCCTCGAGCCTGTTACTCGGGAACCGGAGGAGGCCCATTCAGCCCCTCGAGCCTGTTACACAGGAACAGGAGGAGGCCCATTCAGCTCCTCGAGCCTGTTACAAATGAACAGGAGGAGGCCCATTCAGCCACTTGACCCTGTTACACTGGAACAGGAGGAGGCCCATTCAGCCCCTCGAGACTGTTACATAAGAACAGGAGGAGGCCCATTCAGCCCCTCGAGCCTGTTACACAGGAACAGGAGGAGGCCCATTCAGCCCCTCGTGCTTTTCACACAGGAACAGGAGGAGTCCCATTCAGCCCCTCGAGCCTGTTACACAGGAACAGGAGGAGGCGCATTCAGCCCCTCGAGCCTGTTACACAGGAACAGGAGGAGGCCCATTCAGCCCCGCGAGCCATTTACACAAGGACAGGAGGAGACCCATTCAACCCCTCGAGCCTGCTACACAGGAAGAGGAGGAGGCCCATTCAGCCCCTCGAGCCTGTTACACAGGAACAGGAGGAGGCCCATTCAGCCCTGCGAGCCTGTTACACAGGACTATGAGGAGGCCCATTCAGCCCATCGAATCTGTTACACAGGAACACAGGAGGCCCATTCAACACCTCGAGCCTGTTACACAGGAACAGAAGGAGGCCCATTCAGCCCCTCGAATCTGTTACACAGGAACAGGCGGAGGCCCATTCAGCCCCTCGAGCCAGTTACACAGGAACAGGAGGAGGCCCATTCAGCCCCTCGAGCCTGTTACTCGGGAACCGGAGGAGGCCCATTCAGCCCCTCGAGCCTGTTACACAGGAACAGGAGGAGGCCCATTCAGCTCCTCGAGCCTGTTACAAATGAACAGGAGGAGGCCCATTCAGCCACTTGACCCTGTTGCACTGGAACAGGAGGAGGCCCATTCAGCCCCTCGAGACTGTTACATAAGAACAGGAGGAGGCCCATTCAGCCCCTCGAGCCTGTTACACAGGAACAGGAGGAGGCCCATTCAGCCCCTCGTGCTTTTCACACAGGAACAGGAGGAGTCCCATTCAGCCCCTCGAGCCTGTTACACAGGAACAGGAGGAGGCGCATTCAGCCCCTCGAGCCTGTTACACAGGAACAGGAGGAGGCCCATTCAGCCCCGCGAGCCATTTACACAGGGACAGGAGGAGACCCATTCAACCCCTCGAGCCTGCTACACAGGAAGAGGAGGAGGCCCATTCAGCCCCTCGAGCCTGTTACACAGGAACAGGAGGCCCATTCAGCCCCTCGAGCCTATTACACAGGAAGAGCTGGAGGCCCATTTAAACTCTCGAGCCTGTTGCACAGGAACAGGAGGAGGCCCATTCAGCCCCTCGAGGCTGTTACACTGCAACAGGAGGAGGCCCGTTCAGCCCATTTAACCTGTTACACTGGAACAGGAGGAGGCCCATTCAGCCTCTCCAGCCTGTTACACAGGAACAGGAAGAGGCCCATTCAGCCCCTCGAGCCTGTTACACAGGAACAGGAGGAGGCCTATTCAGCCCGTTGAGCTTGTTACACAGGAATAGGAAGAGGCCCATGCAGCCCCTCGAGCCTGTAACACTGGAACAGGAGGAGGCCCTTTCAGCCCCTCGAGCCTGTTACACAGGAACAGGAGGAGGCCCATTCAGCCCTTCGAGCCTGTTACACAGGAACAGGAGGAGAACCATTTAACTCTCGAGCCTTTTACACAGGAGAAGGAGGATGCCCATTCTGCCCCTCGAGCCACTTAGACGGGAACCGGAGGAGGCCCATTCAGCCCCTCGAGCCTGTTACACAGGAAGAGGAGGAGGCCCATTCAGCCTCTCAAGCCTGTTACCCAGGAACAGGAGGAGGCCCATTCAGCCCCTCGAGCCTGTTACACAGGAACAGGAGGAGGCCTATTCAGCCCCTTGAGCTTGTTTCACAAGAACAGGTGGAGGCCCATTCAGCCCCTCGAGCCTGTTACGCAGGAACAGGAGGAGGCCCATTCAGCCCCTCGAGCCTGTTACACTGCAACAGGAGGAGGCCCATTCAGCCCCTTGAGCCTCTTGCTCTGGAACAGGAGGTGGCCCATTCAGCCCCTCGAGCCTGTTACATAGGAACAGAGGTTCGCCTATTCAGCCCCTCCAGCCTGTTAAACAGGAACAGGAGTAGGCCCATTCAGCCCCTCGAGCCTGTTGCACGGTAACAGGCGGCCCATTCAGCCCCTCGAGCCTGTTACACAGGAATAGGAGGAGGACCATTTAACTCTCGAGCCTTTGACACAGGAACAGGAGGAGGCCCATTCTGCCCATCGAGCCTGTTACACAGGAACAGGAGGAGGCCCATTCAGCCCCTCGAGCCTGTTACACTGGAACAGGAAGAGGCATAGTCAGCCCCTCGAGCCTCTTGCTCTGGAACAGGAGGTGGCCCATTCAGACCCTCGAGCTTGTTACACAGGAACAGGAGGAGGCCCATTCAGCCCCTCGAGCCTGTTACATAGGAACATGAGGAGGCCCATTCAGCCCCTCGAGCCTGTAACACAGGAACAGGAGTAGGCCCATTCAGACCCTCGAGCTTGTTACACAGGAACAGGAGGAAACCCATTCAGCCGCTTGAGATTTTTACCCAGGAACATGAAGAGGCCCATTCAGCCCCTCGAGCCTGTTACACAGGAACAGGAGGAGGACCATTTAAACTCTCGAGCCTTTTGCACAGGAACAGGAGGAGGCCCATTCTGCCCCTCGACCCAGTTACATGGGAACCGGAGGAAGCCCATTCAGCCCCTCGAACTTGTTACACAGGAAGAGGTGAAGGCCCATTCAGCCCCTCGAGCCTGTTACACAGGAACAGGAGATGGCCCATTCAGCCCCTCGAGCCTGTTACACAGGAACAGGAGGAGGCCCATTCAGCACCTCGAGCCTGTTAAACAGGAGCAGGAGGAGGCCCATTCAGCACCTCGAGCCTGTTACACAGGAACAGGAGGAAACCAATTCAGCCACACGAGTCTTTTACACAGGAACAGGAGGAGGGCCATTCAGCACCTCGAGCCTGTTACACAGGAGAAGGAGGATGCCCATTCTGCCCCTCGAGCCACTTAGACGGGAACCGGAGGAGGCCCATTCAGCCCCTCGAGCCTGTTACACAGGAAGATGAGGAGGCCCATTCAGCCTCTCAAGCCTGTTACCCAGGAACAGGAGGAGGCCCATTCAGCCCCTCGAGCCTGTTACGCAGGAACAGGAGGAGGCCCATTCAGCCCCTCGAGCCTGTTACACTGCAACAGGAGGAGGCCCATTCAGCCCCTTGAGCCTCTTGCTCTGGAACAGGAGGTGGCCCATTCAGCCCCTCGAGCCTGTTACATAGGAACAGAGGTTCGCCTATTCAGCCCCTCCAGCCTGTTAAACAGGAACAGGAGTAGGCCCATTCAGCCCCTCGAGCCTGTTGCACGGTAACAGGCGGCCCATTCAGCCCCTCGAGCCTGTTACACAGGAATAGGAGGAGGACCATTTAACTCTCGAGCCTTTGACACAGGAACAGGAGGAGGCCCATTCTGCCCATCGAGCCTGTTACACAGGAACAGGAGGAGGCCCATTCAGCCCCTCGAGCCTGTTACACTGGAACAGGAAGAGGCATAGTCAGCCCCTCGAGCCTCTTGCTCTGGAACAGGAGGTGGCCCATTCAGCCCCTCGAGCTTGTTACACAGGAACAGGAGGAGGCCCATTCAGCCCCTCGAGCCTGTTACACAGGAACAGGAGTAGGCCCATTCAGACCCTCGAACTTGTTACACAGGAACAGGAGGAGGCCCATTCAGCCCCTCGAGCCTGTTACATAGGAACATGAGGAGGCCCATTCAGCCCCTCGAGCCTGTAACACAGGAACAGGAGTAGGCCCATTCAGACCCTCGAGCTTGTTACACAGGAACAGGAGGAAACCCATTCAGCCGCTTGAGATTTTTACCCAGGAACATGAAGAGGCCCATTCAGCCCCTCGAGCCTGTTACACAGGAACAGGAGGAGGACCATTTAAACTCTCGAGCCTTTTACACAGGAACAGGAGGAGGCCCATTCTGCCCCTCGACCCAGTTACATGGGAACCGGAGGAAGCCCATTCAGCCCCTCGAACTTGTTACACAGGAAGAGGTGAAGGCCCATTCAGCCCCTCGAGCCTGTTACACAGGAACAGGAGATGGCCCATTCAGCCCCTCGAGCCTGTTACACAGGAACAGGAGGAGGCCCATTCAGCACCTCGAGCCTGTTAAACAGGAGCAGGAGGAGGCCCATTCAGCCCCTCGAGCCTGTTACACAGGAACAGGAGGAGGCCCATTCAGCCCCTCGAGCCTGTTACACAGGAACAGGAGGAGGCCCATTCAGCCCCTCGAGCCTGTTACTCGAGAACCGGAGGAGGCCCATTTAGCCCCTCGAGCCTGTTACACAGGAACAGGAAGCGGCCCATTCAGCCCCTCGAGCCTGCTACACTGGAACAGGAGGAGGGCCATTCAGCACCTCGAGCCTGTTACACAGGAACAGGAGGAGGCCCATTCAGCCCTGCGAGCCTGTTACACAGGACTATGAGGAGGCCCATTCAGCCCATCGAATCTGTTACACAGGAACACAGGAGGCCCATTCAACACCTCGAGCCTGTTACACAGGAACAGGCGGAGGCCCATTCAGCCCCTCGAGCCTGTTACACAGGAACAGGAGGAGGCCCATTCAGCCCCTCGAGCCTGTTACTCGGGAACCGGAGGAGGCCCATTCAGCCCCTCGAGCCTGTTACACAGGACAATGGCGAGGCCCATTCAGCCCATCGAATCTGTTACACAGGAACAGGAGGAGGCCCATTCAGCCCCTCGAGCCTGTTACACAGGAACAGGAGGAGGCCCATTCAGCCCCTCGAGTCTGTTACACAGGAACAGGAGGAGACCCATTCAGCACCTCAAGCTTGTTGCACAGGAACAGGCGGAGGCCCATTCAGCCCCTCGAGCCAGTTACACAGGAACAGGAGGAGGCCCATTCAGCCCCTCGAGCCTGTTACTCGGGAACCGGAGGAGGCCCATTCAGCCCCTCGAGCCTGTTACACAGGAACAGGAGGAGGCCCATTCAGCTCCTCGAGCCTGTTACAAATGAACAGGAGGAGGCCCATTCAGCCACTTGACCCTGTTACACTGGAACAGGAGGAGGCCCATTCAGCCCCTCGAGACTGTTACATAAGAACAGGAGGAGGCCCATTCAGCCCCTCGAGCCTGTTACACAGGAACAGGAGGAGGCCCATTCAGCCCCTCGTGCTTTTCACACAGGAACAGGAGGAGTCCCATTCAGCCCCTCGAGCCTGTTACACAGGAACAGGAGGAGGCGCATTCAGCCCCTCGAGCCTGTTACACAGGAACAGGAGGAGGCCCATTCAGCCCCGCGAGCCATTTACACAAGGACAGGAGGAGACCCATTCAACCCCTCGAGCCTGCTACACAGGAAGAGGAGGAGGCCCATTCAGCCCCTCGAGCCTGTTACACAGGAACAGGAGGAGGCCCATTCAGCCCTGCGAGCCTGTTACACAGGACTATGAGGAGGCCCATTCAGCCCATCGAATCTGTTACACAGGAACACAGGAGGCCCATTCAACACCTCGAGCCTGTTACACAGGAACAGAAGGAGGCCCATTCAGCCCCTCGAATCTGTTACACAGGAACAGGCGGAGGCCCATTCAGCCCCTCGAGCCAGTTACACAGGAACAGGAGGAGGCCCATTCAGCCCCTCGAGCCTGTTACTCGGGAACCGGAGGAGGCCCATTCAGCCCCTCGAGCCTGTTACACAGGAACAGGAGGAGGCCCATTCAGCTCCTCGAGCCTGTTACAAATGAACAGGAGGAGGCCCATTCAGCCACTTGACCCTGTTGCACTGGAACAGGAGGAGGCCCATTCAGCCCCTCGAGACTGTTACATAAGAACAGGAGGAGGCCCATTCAGCCCCTCGAGCCTGTTACACAGGAACAGGAGGAGGCCCATTCAGCCCCTCGTGCTTTTCACACAGGAACAGGAGGAGTCCCATTCAGCCCCTCGAGCCTGTTACACAGGAACAGGAGGAGGCGCATTCAGCCCCTCGAGCCTGTTACACAGGAACAGGAGGAGGCCCATTCAGCCCCGCGAGCCATTTACACAGGGACAGGAGGAGACCCATTCAACCCCTCGAGCCTGCTACACAGGAAGAGGAGGAGGCCCATTCAGCCCCTCGAGCCTGTTACACAGGAACAGGAGGCCCATTCAGCCCCTCGAGCCTATTACACAGGAAGAGCTGGAGGCCCATTTAAACTCTCGAGCCTGTTGCACAGGAACAGGAGGAGGCCCATTCAGCCCCTCGAGGCTGTTACACTGCAACAGGAGGAGGCCCGTTCAGCCCATTTAACCTGTTACACTGGAACAGGAGGAGGCCCATTCAGCCTCTCCAGCCTGTTACACAGGAACAGGAAGAGGCCCATTCAGCCCCTCGAGCCTGTTACACAGGAACAGGAGGAGGCCTATTCAGCCCGTTGAGCTTGTTACACAGGAATAGGAAGAGGCCCATGCAGCCCCTCGAGCCTGTAACACTGGAACAGGAGGAGGCCCTTTCAGCCCCTCGAGCCTGTTACACAGGAACAGGAGGAGGCCCATTCAGCCCTTCGAGCCTGTTACACAGGAACAGGAGGAGAACCATTTAACTCTCGAGCCTTTTACACAGGAGAAGGAGGATGCCCATTCTGCCCCTCGAGCCACTTAGACGGGAACCGGAGGAGGCCCATTCAGCCCCTCGAGCCTGTTACACAGGAAGAGGAGGAGGCCCATTCAGCCTCTCAAGCCTGTTACCCAGGAACAGGAGGAGGCCCATTCAGCCCCTCGAGCCTGTTACACAGGAACAGGAGGAGGCCTATTCAGCCCCTTGAGCTTGTTTCACAAGAACAGGTGGAGGCCCATTCAGCCCCTCGAGCCTGTTACGCAGGAACAGGAGGAGGCCCATTCAGCCCCTCGAGCCTGTTACACTGCAACAGGAGGAGGCCCATTCAGCCCCTTGAGCCTCTTGCTCTGGAACAGGAGGTGGCCCATTCAGCCCCTCGAGCCTGTTACATAGGAACAGAGGTTCGCCTATTCAGCCCCTCCAGCCTGTTAAACAGGAACAGGAGTAGGCCCATTCAGCCCCTCGAGCCTGTTGCACGGTAACAGGCGGCCCATTCAGCCCCTCGAGCCTGTTACACAGGAATAGGAGGAGGACCATTTAACTCTCGAGCCTTTGACACAGGAACAGGAGGAGGCCCATTCTGCCCATCGAGCCTGTTACACAGGAACAGGAGGAGGCCCATTCAGCCCCTCGAGCCTGTTACACTGGAACAGGAAGAGGCATAGTCAGCCCCTCGAGCCTCTTGCTCTGGAACAGGAGGTGGCCCATTCAGACCCTCGAGCTTGTTACACAGGAACAGGAGGAGGCCCATTCAGCCCCTCGAGCCTGTTACATAGGAACATGAGGAGGCCCATTCAGCCCCTCGAGCCTGTAACACAGGAACAGGAGTAGGCCCATTCAGACCCTCGAGCTTGTTACACAGGAACAGGAGGAAACCCATTCAGCCGCTTGAGATTTTTACCCAGGAACATGAAGAGGCCCATTCAGCCCCTCGAGCCTGTTACACAGGAACAGGAGGAGGACCATTTAAACTCTCGAGCCTTTTGCACAGGAACAGGAGGAGGCCCATTCTGCCCCTCGACCCAGTTACATGGGAACCGGAGGAAGCCCATTCAGCCCCTCGAACTTGTTACACAGGAAGAGGTGAAGGCCCATTCAGCCCCTCGAGCCTGTTACACAGGAACAGGAGATGGCCCATTCAGCCCCTCGAGCCTGTTACACAGGAACAGGAGGAGGCCCATTCAGCACCTCGAGCCTGTTAAACAGGAGCAGGAGGAGGCCCATTCAGCACCTCGAGCCTGTTACACAGGAACAGGAGGAAACCAATTCAGCCACACGAGTCTTTTACACAGGAACAGGAGGAGGGCCATTCAGCACCTCGAGCCTGTTACACAGGAGAAGGAGGATGCCCATTCTGCCCCTCGAGCCACTTAGACGGGAACCGGAGGAGGCCCATTCAGCCCCTCGAGCCTGTTACACAGGAAGATGAGGAGGCCCATTCAGCCTCTCAAGCCTGTTACCCAGGAACAGGAGGAGGCCCATTCAGCCCCTCGAGCCTGTTACGCAGGAACAGGAGGAGGCCCATTCAGCCCCTCGAGCCTGTTACACTGCAACAGGAGGAGGCCCATTCAGCCCCTTGAGCCTCTTGCTCTGGAACAGGAGGTGGCCCATTCAGCCCCTCGAGCCTGTTACATAGGAACAGAGGTTCGCCTATTCAGCCCCTCCAGCCTGTTAAACAGGAACAGGAGTAGGCCCATTCAGCCCCTCGAGCCTGTTGCACGGTAACAGGCGGCCCATTCAGCCCCTCGAGCCTGTTACACAGGAATAGGAGGAGGACCATTTAACTCTCGAGCCTTTGACACAGGAACAGGAGGAGGCCCATTCTGCCCATCGAGCCTGTTACACAGGAACAGGAGGAGGCCCATTCAGCCCCTCGAGCCTGTTACACTGGAACAGGAAGAGGCATAGTCAGCCCCTCGAGCCTCTTGCTCTGGAACAGGAGGTGGCCCATTCAGCCCCTCGAGCTTGTTACACAGGAACAGGAGGAGGCCCATTCAGCCCCTCGAGCCTGTTACACAGGAACAGGAGTAGGCCCATTCAGACCCTCGAACTTGTTACACAGGAACAGGAGGAGGCCCATTCAGCCCCTCGAGCCTGTTACATAGGAACATGAGGAGGCCCATTCAGCCCCTCGAGCCTGTAACACAGGAACAGGAGTAGGCCCATTCAGACCCTCGAGCTTGTTACACAGGAACAGGAGGAAACCCATTCAGCCGCTTGAGATTTTTACCCAGGAACATGAAGAGGCCCATTCAGCCCCTCGAGCCTGTTACACAGGAACAGGAGGAGGACCATTTAAACTCTCGAGCCTTTTACACAGGAACAGGAGGAGGCCCATTCTGCCCCTCGACCCAGTTACATGGGAACCGGAGGAAGCCCATTCAGCCCCTCGAACTTGTTACACAGGAAGAGGTGAAGGCCCATTCAGCCCCTCGAGCCTGTTACACAGGAACAGGAGATGGCCCATTCAGCCCCTCGAGCCTGTTACACAGGAACAGGAGGAGGCCCATTCAGCACCTCGAGCCTGTTAAACAGGAGCAGGAGGAGGCCCATTCAGCCCCTCGAGCCTGTTACACAGGAACAGGAGGAGGCCCATTCAGCCCCTCGAGCCTGTTACACAGGAACAGGAGGAGGCCCATTCAGCCCCTCGAGCCTGTTACTCGAGAACCGGAGGAGGCCCATTTAGCCCCTCGAGCCTGTTACACAGGAACAGGAAGCGGCCCATTCAGCCCCTCGAGCCTGCTACACTGGAACAGGAGGAGGGCCATTCAGCACCTCGAGCCTGTTACACAGGAACAGGATGAGGCCCATTCAGCCCCTCGAGCCTGTTACACAGGAACAGGAGGAGGCCCATTCAGCCCCTCGAGCTTGTTACATTGGAACAGGAGATGGCCCATTCAGCCCCTCGAGCCTGTAACACAGGACCAGGAGAAGGCCCATTCTGTCCCTCTAGCCTGTTACACAGGAACAGGAGGAGGCCCATTCAGCCCCGCGAGCCTGTTACACAGGAAGATGAGGAGGCCCATTCAGCCCATCGAATCTGTTACACAGGAACATGAAGAGGCCCATTCAGCCCCTCGAGCCTGTAACACAGTAACAGGAGGAGGCCCATTCAGCCTCTCGAGCCTGTTACACAGGAACAGGTGGAGCCCCATTCAGCCCCTCGTGCCTGTTACACAGGAACAGGAGGAGCCCCATTCAGGCCCTCGAGCCTGTTACACAGGAACAGGAGGAGGCCCATTCAGCCCCTCGAGTCTGTTACACAGGAACAGAAGGCCCATTTAAACACTCGAGCCTTTTACAAAGGAACAGGAAGAGGCCCATTCTGCCCCTCGAGCCAGTTAAACGGGAACCGGAGGAGGCCCATTCAACCCCTCGAGCCTGTTACACAGGAAGAGGAGGAGGCCCATTCAGCCCCTCGAGCCTGTTACACAGGAACAGGAGGAGGACCATTTAAACTCTCGAGCCTTTTACACAGGAACAGGAGGAGGCCCATTCTGCCCCTCGAGCCAGTTACACGGGAACCGGAGGAAGCCCATTCAGCCCCTCGAACTTGTTACACAGGAAGAGGTGAAGGCCCATTCAGCCCCTCGAGCCTGTTACACAGGAACAGGAGATGGCCCATTCAGCCCCTGGAGCCTGTTACACAGGACCAGGAGGAGGCCCATTCTGTCCCTTGAGCCTGTTACACAGGAACAGGAGGAAACCAATTCAGCCACACGAGCCTTTTACACAGGAACAGGAGGAGGGCCATTCAGCACCTCGAGCTTGTTACACAGGAACAGGAGGAGGCCCATTCAGCCCCGTGAGCCTGTTACACAGGAACAGGAGGAGGCCCATTCAGCCCCTCGAGCCTGTTACACAGGAACAGGAGGAGGGCCATTCAGCCCTGCGAGCCTGTTACACAGGACTATGAGGAGGCCCATTCAGCCCATCGAATCTGTTACACAGGAACACAGGAGGCCCATTCAACACCTCGAGCCTGTTACACAGGAACAGAAGGAGGCCCATTCAGCCCCTCGAATCTGTTACACAGGAACAGGCGGAGGCCCATTCAGCCCCTCGAGCCAGTTGCACAGGAACAGGAGGAGGCCCATTCAGCCCCTCGAGCCTGTTACTCGGGAACCGGAGGAGGCCCATTCAGCCCCTCGAGCCTGTTACACAGGACAATGGCGAGTCCCATTCAGCCCATCGAATCTGTTACACAGGAACAGGAGGAGGACCATTTAAACTCTCGAGCCTTTTGCACAGGAACAGGAGGAGGCCCATTCTGCCCCTCGACCCAGTTACATGCGAACCGGAGGAAGCCCATTCAGCCCCTCGAACTTGTTACACAGGAAGAGGTGAAGGCCCATTCAGCCCCTCGAGCCTGTTACACAGGAACAGGAGATGGCCCATTCAGCCCCTCGAGCCTGTTACACATAAACAGGAGGAGGCCCATTCAGCACCTCGAGCCTGTTAAACAGGAGCAGGAGGAGGCCCATTCAGCACCTCGAGCCTGTTACACAGGAACAGGAGGAAACCAATTCAGCCACACGAGTCTTTTACACAGGAACAGGAGGAGGGCCATTCAGCACCTCGAGCCTGTTAAACAGGAGCAGGAGGAGGCCCATTCAGCCCCTCGAGCCTGTTACACAGGAACAGGAGGAGGCCCATTCAGCCCCTCGAGCCTGTTACACAGGAACAGGAGGAGGCCCATTCAGCCCCTCGAGCCTGTTACTCGGGAACCGGAGGAGGCCCATTTAGCCCCTCGAGCCTGTTACACAGGAACAGGAAGCGGCCCATTCAGCCCCTCGAGCCTGCTACACTGGAACAGGAGGAGGGCCATTCAGCACCTCGGGCCTGTTACACAGGAACAGGATGAGGCCCATTCAGCCCCTCGAGCCTGTTACACAGGAACAGGAGGAGGCCCATTCAGACCCTCGAGCTTGTTACATTGGAACAGGAGATGGCCCATTCAGACCCTCGAGCCTGTAACACAGGACCAGGAGAAGGCCCATTCTGTCCCTCTAGCCTGTTACACAGGAACAGGAGGAGGCCCATTCAGCCCCGCGAGCCTGTTACACAGGAAGATGAGGAGGCCCATTCAGCCCATCGAATCTGTTACACAGGAACATGAAGAGGCCCATTCAGCCCCTCGAGCCTGTAACACAGTAACAGGAGGAGGCCCATTCAGCCTCTCGAGCCTGTTACACAGAAACAGGTGGAGCCCCATTCAGCCCCTCGTGCCTGTTACACAGGAACAGGAGGAGCCCCATTCAGGCCCTCGAGCCTGTTACACAGGAACAGGAGGAGGCCCATTCAGCCCCTCGAGTCTGTTACACAGGAACAGAAGGCCCATTTAAACACTCGAGCCTTTTACAAAGGAACAGGAAGAGGCCCATTCTGCCCCTCGAGCCAGTTAAACGGGAACCGGAGGAGGCCCATTCAACCCCTCGAGCCTGTTACACAGGAAGAGGAGGAGGCCCATTCAGCCCCTCGAGCCTGTTACACAGGAACAGGAGGAGGACCATTTAAACTCTCGAGCCTTTTACACAGGAACAGGAGGAGGCCCATTCTGCCCCTCGAGCCAGTTACACGGGAACCGGAGGAAGCCCATTCAGCCCCTCGAACTTGTTACACAGGAAGAGGTGAAGGCCCATTCAGCCCCTCGAGCCTGTTACACAGGAACAGGAGATGGCCCATTCAGCCCCTGGAGCCTGTTACACAGGACCAGGAGGAGGCCCATTCTGTCCCTTGAGCCTGTTACACAGGAACAGGAGGAAACCAATTCAGCCACACGAGCCTTTTACACAGGAACAGGAGGAGGGCCATTCAGCACCTCGAGCTTGTTACACAGGAACAGGAGGAGGCCCATTCAGCCCCGTGAGCCTGTTACACAGGAACAGGAGGAGGCCCATTCAGCCCCTCGAGCCTGTTACACAGGAACAGGAGGAGGGCCATTCAGCCCTGCGAGCCTGTTACACAGGACTATGAGGAGGCCCATTCAGCCCATCGAATCTGTTACACAGGAACACAGGAGGCCCATTCAACACCTCGAGCCTGTTACACAGGAACAGAAGGAGGCCCATTCAGCCCCTCGAATCTGTTACACAGGAACAGGCGGAGGCCCATTCAGCCCCTCGAGCCAGTTGCACAGGAACAGGAGGAGGCCCATTCAGCCCCTCGAGCCTGTTACTCGGGAACCGGAGGAGGCCCATTCAGCCCCTCGAGCCTGTTACACAGGACAATGGCGAGTCCCATTCAGCCCATCGAATCTGTTACACAGGAACAGGAGGAGGCCCATTCAGCCCCTCGAGCCTGTTACACAGGAACAGGAGGAGGCCCATTCAGCCCCTCGAGTCTGTTACACAGGAACAGGAGGAGACCCATTCAGCCCCTCAAGCTTGTTGCACAGGAACAGGCGGAGGCCCATTCAGCCCCTCGAGCCAGTTACACAGGAACAGGAGGAGGCCCATTCAGCCCCTCGAGCCTGTTACTCGGGAACCGGAGGAGGCCCATTCAGCCCCTCGAGCCTGTTACACAGGAACAGGAGGAGGCCCATTCAGCTCCTCGAGCCTGTTACAAATGAACAGGAGGAGGCCCATTCAGCCACTTGACCCTGTTACACTGGAACAGGAGGAGGCCCATTCAGCCCCTCGAGACTGTTACATAAGAACAGGAGGAGGCCCATTCAGCCCCTCGAGCCTGTTACACAGGAACAGGAGGAGGCCCATTCAGCCCCTCGTGCTTTTCACACAGGAACAGGAGGAGTCCCATTCAGCCCCTCGAGCCTGTTACACAGGAACAGGAGGAGGCGCATTCAGCCCCGCGAGCCTGTTGCACAGGAACAGGAGGAGGCCCATTCATCCTCTCGAGCCATTTACACAGGAACAGGAGGAGGCCCATTCAGCCTCGCGAGCCTGTTGCACAGGAACAGGAGGAGGCCCATTCATCCTCTCGAGCCATTTACACAGGGACAGGAGGAGACCCATTCAACCTCTCGAGCCTGCTACACAGGAAGAGGAGGAGGCCCATTCAGCCCCTCGAGCCTGTTACACTGGAACAGGAGGAGGCCCATTCAGCCCCTCGAGCCTGTTACATAAGAACAGGAGGAGGCCCATTCAGCCCCTCGAGCCTGTTACACAGGAACAGGAGGAAACCCATTCAGCCCCTCGAGCCTGTTACACAGGGAACAGGAGGAGGTCCATTTAGCCCCTCGAGCCTGTTACGCAGGAACAGGAGGAGGCCCATTTAGCCCCTCGAGCCTGTTACACAGGAACAGGAAGCGGCCCATTCAGCCCCTCGAGCCTGCTACACTGGAACAGGAGGAGGGCGATTCAGGACCTCGAGCCTGTTACACAGGAACAGGAGGAGGCCCATTCAGCCCCTCGAGCCTGTTACACAGGAACAGGAGGAAGCCCATTCAGCCCCTCGTGCCTGTTAAACAGGAAGAGGAGGAGGCCCATTCAGCCCCTCGAGCCTGTTGCACAGGAAGAGGAGTCTCATTCAGCCCCTCGAGCCTGTTACATAAGAACAGGAGGAGACCCATTCAGCCCCTCGAGCCTGTTACACTGGAACAGGAGGAGGCCCATTCAGCCCCTCGAGCCTGTTACATAAGAACAGGAGGAGGCCCATTCAGCCCCCGATTGTGTTACAGAGGAACCGGAGGAGGCCCATTCAGCCCGTTGAGCTTGTTACACAGGAACAGGAGGAAGTCCATTCAGCCCCTCGAGCCTGTTACACAGGAACAGGAGGAGGCCCATTCAGCCGCTTGAGCTTTTTACACAGGAACATGAAGAGGCCCATTCTGCCCCTCGAGCCTGTAACACAGGAACAGGAAGAGGCCCATTCAGCCCTCGAGCCTGTTACAGTGGAACAGGAGGAGGGCCATTCAGCACCTCGAGGCTGTTACACAGGAACAGGAGGAGGCCCATTCAGCGCCTCGAGCCTGTTACACAGGAACAGGAGGAGGCACATTCAGCCCCTCGTGCCTGTTACGCAGGAACAGGAGGAGACCCATTCAGCCCCTCGAGCCTGTTGCACAGGAAGTGGAGGCCCATTCAGCCCCTCGAGTCTGTATCACTGGAACAGGAGGAGGCCCATTCAGCCCCTCGAGCCTGTTACATAAGAACAGGAGGAGGCCCATTCAGCCCCTCGAGCCTGTTACACAGGGAACAGGAGGAGGTCCATTTCGCCCCTCGAGCCTGTTACACAGGAACAGGAGGAGGCCCATTTAGCCCCTCGAGCCTGTTACACAGGAACAGGAAGCGGCCCATTCAGTCCCTCGAGCCTGCTACACTGGAACAGGAGGAGGGCCATTCAGCACCTCGAGCCTGTTACACAGGAACAGGAGGAGGCCCATTCAGCCCCTTGAGCCTGTTACACAGGACTATGAGGAGGCCCATTCAGCCCCTCGAGCTTGTTACATTGGAACAGGAGATGGCCCATTCAGCCCCTCGAGCCTGTAACACAAGACCAGCAGAAGGCCCATTCTGTCCCTCGAGCCTGCTACACTGGAACAGGAGGAGGGCCATTCAGCACCTCGAGCCTGTTACACAGGAACAGGAGGAGGCCCATTCAGCCCCTCGAGCCTGTTACACAGGACTATGAGGAGGCCCATTCAGCCCCGCGAGCCTGTTACACAGGAAGATGAGGAGGCCCATTCAGCCCATCGAATCTGTTACACAGGAACATGAAGAGGCCTATTCAGCCCCTCGAGCCTGTAACACAGTAACAAGAGGAGGCCCATTCAGCCTCTCGAGCCTGTTACACAGGAACAGGTGGAGCCCCATTCAGCCCCTCGTGCCTGTTGCACAGGAACAGGAGGAGCCCCATTCAGACCCTCAAGCCTGTTACACAGGAACAGGAGGAGGCCCATTCAGCCCCTCGAGTCTGTTACACAGGAACAGAAGGCCCATTTAAACACTCGAGCCTGTTACAAAGGAACAGGAAGAGGCCCATTCTGCCCCTCGAGCCAGTTAAACGGGAACCGGAGGAGGCCCATTCAAACCCTCGAGCCTGTTACACAGGAAGAGGAGGAGGCCCATTCAGCCCCTTGAGACTTTTACACAGGAACAGGAGGAGGGCCATTCAGCACCTCGAGCCTGTTACACAGGAACAGGAGGAGGCCCATTCAGCCCCGTGAGCCTGTTACACAGGAACAGGAGGAGGCCCATTCAGCCCCGCGAGCCTGTTACACAGGACTATGAGGAGGCCCATTCAGCCCATCGAATCTGTTACACAGGAACAGGAGGAGGCCCATTCAGCCCCTCGAACCTGTTACACAGGAACAGGAGGAGGCCCATTCAGCCCTGCGAGCCTGTTACACAGGACTATGAGGAGGCCCATTCAGCCCATCGAATCTGTTACACAGGAACACAGGAGGCCCATTCAACACCTCGAGCCTGTTACACAGGACTATGAGGAGGCCCATTCAGCCCCTCGAGCCTGTTACACAGGAACAGGAAGCGGCCCATTCAGCCCCTCGAGCCTGCTACACTGGAACAGGAGGAGGGCCATTCAGCACCTCGAGCCTGTTACACAGGAACAGGAGGAGGCCCATTCAGCCCCTCGAGCCTGTTACACAGGAACAGGAGGAGGCCCATTCAGCCCCTCGAGCTTGTTACATTGGAACAGGAGATGGCCCATTCAGCCCCTCGAGCCTGTAACACAGGACCAGGAGAAGGCCCATTCTGTCCCTCTAGCCTGTTACACAGGAACAGGAGGAGGCCCATTCAGCCCCGCGAGCCTGTTACACAAGAAGATGAGGAGGCCCATTCAGCCCATCGAATCTGTTACACAGGAACATGAAGAGGCCCATTCAGCCCCTCGAGCCTGTAACACAGTAACAGGAGGAGGCCCATTCAGCCTCTCGAGCCTGTTACACAGGAACAGGTGGAGCCCCATTCAGCCCCTCGTGCCTGTTACACAGGAACAGGAGGAGCCCCATTCAGGCCCTCGAGCCTGTTACACAGGAACAGGAGGAGGCCCATTCAGCCCCTCGAGTCTGTTACACAGGAACAGAAGGCCCATTTAAACACTCGAGCCTTTTATAAAGGAACAGGAAGAGGCCCATTCTGCCCCTCGAGCCAGTTAAACGGGAACCGGAGGAGGCCCATTCAACCCCTCGAGCCTGTTACACAGGAACAGGAGGAGGCCCATTCATCCTCTCGTGCCATTTACACAGGGACAGGAGGAGACCCATTCAACCCCTCGAGCCTGCTACACAGGAAGAGAAGGAGGCCCATTCAGCCCCTCGAGCCTGTTACACAGGAACAGGAGGCCCATTCAGCCTCTCGAGCCTATTATACAGGAAGAGCTGGAGGCCCATTTAAACTCTCGAGCCTGTTACATAGGAACAGGAGGAGGCCCATTCAGCCCCTCGAGGCTGTTACACTGCAACAGGAGGAGGCCCATTCAGCCCCTCGGGCCTGTTACATAAGAACAGGAGGAGGCCCATTCAGCCCCTCGAGCCTGTTACACAGGAACAGGAGGAAACCCATTCAGCCCCTCGAGCCTGTTACACAGGGAACAGGAGGAGGTCCATTTAGCCCCTCGAGCCTGTTACGCAGGAACAGGAGGAGGCCCATTTAGCCCCTCAAGCCTGTTACACAGGAACAGGAAGCGGCCCATTCAGCCCCTCGAGCCTGCTACACTGGAACAGGAGGAGGGCCATTCAGCACCTCGAGCCTGTTACACAGGAACAGGAGGAGGCCCATTCAGCCCCTCGAGCCTGTTACACAGGAACAGGAGGAAGCCCATTCAGCCCCTCGTGCCTGTTAAACAGGAAGAGGAGGAGGCCCATTCAGCCCCTCGAGCCTGTTGCACAGGAAGAGGAGTCTCATTCAGCCCCTCGAGCCTGTTACATAAGAACAGGAGGAGACCCATTCAGCCCCTCGAGCCTGTTACACTGGAACAGGAGGAGGCCCATTCAGCCCCTCGAGCCTGTTACATAAGAACAGGAGGAGGCCCATTCAGCCCCCGATTGTGTTACAGAGGAACCGGAGGAGGCCCATTCAGCCCGTTGAGCTTGTTACACAGGAACAGGAGGAAGTCCATTCAGCCCCTCGAGCCTGTTACACAGGAACAGGAGGAGGCCCATTCAGCCGCTTGAGCTTTTTACACAGGAACATGAAGAGGCCCATTCTGCCCCTCGAGCCTGTAACACAGGAACAGGAAGAGGCCCATTCAGCCCTCGAGCCTGTTACAGTGGAACAGGAGGAGGGCCATTCAGCACCTCGAGGCTGTTACACAGGAACAGGAGGAGGCCCATTCAGCGCCTCGAGCCTGTTACACAGGAACAGGAGGAGGCACATTCAGCCCCTCGTGCCTGTTACGCAGGAACAGGAGGAGACCCATTCAGCCCCTCGAGCCTGTTGCACAGGAAGTGGAGGCCCATTCAGCCCCTCGAGTCTGTTACACTGGAACAGGAGGAGGCCCATTCAGCCCCTCGAGCCTGTTACATAAGAACAGGAGGAGGCCCATTCAGCCCCTCGAGCCTGTTACACAGGGAACAGGAGGAGGTCCATTTCGCCCCTCGAGCCTGTTACGCAGGAACAGGAGGAGGCCCATTTAGCCCCTCGAGCCTGTTACACAGGAACAGGAAGCGGCCCATTCAGTCCCTCGAGCCTGCTACACTGGAACAGGAGGAGGGCCATTCAGCACCTCGAGCCTGTTACACAGGAACAGGAGGAGGCCCATTCAGCCCCTCGAGCCTGTTACACAGGACTATGAGGAGGCCCATTCAGCCCCTCGAGCTTGTTACATTGGAACAGGAGATGGCCCATTCAGCCCCTCGAGCCTGTAACACAGGACCAGGAGAAGGCCCATTCTGTCCCTCCAGCCTGTTACACAGGAACAGGAGGAGGCCCATTCAGCCCCGCGAGCCTGTTACACAGGAAGATGTGGAGCCCCATTCAGCCCCTCGTGCCTGTTGCACAGGAACAGGAGGAGCCCCATTCAGGCCCTCAAGCCTGTTACACAGGAACAGGAGGAGGCCCATTCAGCCCCTCGAGTCTGTTACACAGGAACAGAAGGCCCATTTAAACACTCGAGCCTGTTACAAAGGAACAGGAAGAGGCCCATTCTGCCCCTCGAGCCAGTTAAACGGGAACCGGAGGAGGCCCATTCAACCCCTCGAGCCTGTTACACAGGAAGAGGAGGAGGCCCATTCAGCCCCTCGAGCCTTTTACACAGGAACAGGAGGAGGGCCCATTCAGCACCTCGAGCCTGTTACACAGGAACAGGAGGAGGCCCATTCAGCCCCGTGAGCCTGTTACACAGGAACAGGAGGAGGCCCATTCAGCCCCGCGAGCCTGTTACACAGGACTATGAGGAGGCCCATTCAGCCCATCGAATCTGTTACACAGGAACAGGAGGAGGCCCATTCAGCCCCTCGAACCTGTTACACAGGAACAGGAGGAGGCCCATTCAGCCCTGCGAGCCTGTTACACTGGAACAGGAGGAGGGCCATTCAGCACCTCGAGCCTGTTACACAGGAACAGGAGGAGGCCCATTCAGCCCCTCGAGCCTGTTACACAGGAACAGGAGGAGGCCCATTCAGCCCCTCGAGCTTGTTACATTGGAACAGGAGATGGCCCATTCAGCCCCTCGAGCCTGTAACACAGGACCAGGAGAAGGCCCATTCTTTCCCTCTAGCCTGTTACACAGGAACAGGAGGAGGCCCATTCAGCCCCGCGAGCCTGTTACACAAGAAGATGAGGAGGCCCATTCAGCCCATCGAATCTGTTACACAGGAACATGAAGAGGCCCATTCAGCCCCTCGAGCCTGTAACACAGTAACAGGAGGAGGCCCATTCAGCCTCTCGAGCCTGTTACACAGGAACAGGTGGAGCCCCATTCAGCCCCTCGTGCCTGTTACACAGGAACAGGAGGAGCCCCATTCAGGCCCTCGAGCCTGTTACACAGGAACAGGAGGAGGCCCATTCAGCCCCTCGAGTCTGTTACACAGGAACAGAAGGCCCATTTAAACACTCGAGCCTTTTATAAAGGAACAGGAAGAGGCCCATTCTGCCCCTCGAGCCAGTTAAACGGGAACCGGAGGAGGCCCATTCAACCCCTCGAGCCTGTTACACAGGAACAGGAGGAGGCCCATTCATCCTCTCGTGCCATTTACACAGGCACAGGAGGAGACCCATTCAACCCCTCGAGCCTGCTACACAGGAAGAGAAGGAGGCCCATTCAGCCCCTCGAGCCTGTTACACAGGAACAGGAGGCCCATTCAGCCCCTCGAGCCTATTACACAGGAAGAGCTGGAGGCCCATTTAAACTCTCGAGCCTGTTACACAGGAACAGGAGGAGGCCCATTCAGCCCCTCGAGGCTGTTACACTGCAACAGGAGGAGGCCCGTTCAGCCCATTTAACCTGTTACACTGGAACAGGAGGAGGCCCATTCAGCCTCTCCAGCCTGTTACACAGGAACAGGAAGAGGCCTATTCAGCACCTCGAGCCTGTTACACTGGAACAGGAGGAGGCCAATTCAGCCCCTCGAGCCTGTTACAGAAGAACAGGAGGCCCATTCAGCCCCCGAGTGTGTTACAGAGGAACCGGAGAAGGCCTATTCAGCCCGTTGAGCTTGTTACACAGGAATAGGAAGAGGCCCATGCAGCCCCTCGAGCCTGTAACACTGGAACAGGAGGAGGCCCTTTCAGCCCCTCGAGCCTGTTACACAGGAACAGGAGGAGGCCCATTCAGCCTCTCAAGCCTGTTACCCAGGAACAGGAGGAGGCCCATTCAGCCCCTCGAGCCTGTTACACAGGAACAGGAGGAGGCCTATTCAGCCTCTTGAGCTTGCTTCACAAGAACAGCTGGAGGCCCATTCAGCCCCTCGAGCCTGTTACGCAGGAACAGGAGGAGGCCCATTCAGCCCCTCGAGCCTGTTACACTGGAACAGGAGGAGGCCCATTCAGCCCCTCGAGCCTCTTGCTCTGGAACAGGAGGTGGCCCATTCAGCCCCTCGAGCCTGTTACATAGGAACAGAGGTTCGCCTATTCAGCCCCTCCAGCCTGTTACGCAGGAACAGGAGGAGACCCATTCAGCCCCTCGAGCCTGTTGCACAGGAAGTGGAGGCCCATTCAGCCCCTCGAGTCTGTTACACTGGAACAGGAGGAGGCCCATTCAGCCCCTCGAGCCTGTTACATAAGAACAGGAGGAGGCCCATTCAGCCCCTCGAGCCTGTTACGCAGGGAACAGGAGGAGGTCCATTTCGCCCCTCGAGCCTGTTACGCAGGAACAGGAGGAGGCCCATTTAGCCCCTCGAGCCTGTTACACAGGAACAGGAAGCGGCCCATTCAGTCCCTCGAGCCTGCTACACTGGAACAGGAGGAGGGCCATTCAGCACCTCGAGCCTGTTACACAGGAACAGGAGGAGGCCCATTCAGCCCCTCGAGCCTGTTACACAGGACTATGAGGAGGCCCATTCAGCCCCTCGAGCTTGTTACATTGGAACAGGAGATGGCCCATTCAGCCCCTCGAGCCTGTAACACAGGACCAGGAGAAGGCCCATTCTGTCCCTCCAGCCTGTTACACAGGAACAGGAGGAGGCCCATTCAGCCCCGCGAGCCTGTTACACAGGAAGATGTGGAGCCCCATTCAGCCCCTCGTGCCTGTTGCACAGGAACAGGAGGAGCCCCATTCAGGCCCTCAAGCCTGTTACACAGGAACAGGAGGAGGCCCATTCAGCCCCTCGAGTCTGTTACACAGGAACAGAAGGCCCATTTAAACACTCGAGCCTGTTACAAAGGAACAGGAAGAGGCCCATTCTGCCCCTCGAGCCAGTTAAACGGGAACCGGAGGAGGCCCATTCAACCCCTCGAGCCTGTTACACAGGAAGAGGAGGAGGCCCATTCAGCCCCTCGAGCCTTTTACACAGGAACAGGAGGAGGGCCCATTCAGCACCTCGAGCCTGTTACACAGGAACAGGAGGAGGCCCATTCAGCCCCGTGAGCCTGTTACACAGGAACAGGAGGAGGCCCATTCAGCCCCGCGAGCCTGTTACACAGGACTATGAGGAGGCCCATTCAGCCCATCGAATCTGTTACACAGGAACAGGAGGAGGCCCATTCAGCCCCTCGAACCTGTTACACAGGAACAGGAGGAGGCCCATTCAGCCCTGCGAGCCTGTTACACTGGAACAGGAGGAGGGCCATTCAGCACCTCGAGCCTGTTACACAGGAACAGGAGGAGGCCCATTCAGCCCCTCGAGCCTGTTACACAGGAACAGGAGGAGGCCCATTCAGCCCCTCGAGCTTGTTACATTGGAACAGGAGATGGCCCATTCAGCCCCTCGAGCCTGTAACACAGGACCAGGAGAAGGCCCATTCTTTCCCTCTAGCCTGTTACACAGGAACAGGAGGAGCCCCATTCAGCCCCTCGTGCCTGTTACACAGGAACAGGAGGAGCCCCATTCAGGCCCTCGAGCCTGTTACACAGGAACAGGAGGAGGCCCATTCAGCCCCTCGAGCCTGTTACACAGGAACAGGAGGAGGCCCATTCAGCCTCTCGAGCCTGTTACACAGGAACAGGTGGAGCCCCATTCAGCCCCTCGTGCCTGTTACACAGGAACAGGAGGAGCCCCATTCAGGCCCTCGAGCCTGTTACACAGGAACAGGAGGAGGCCCATTCAGCCCCTCGAGTCTGTTACACAGGAACAGAAGGCCCATTTAAACACTCGAGCCTTTTATAAAGGAACAGGAAGAGGCCCATTCTGCCCCTCGAGCCAGTTAAACGGGAACCGGAGGAGGCCCATTCAACCCCTCGAGCCTGTTACACAGGAACAGGAGGAGGCCCATTCATCCTCTCGTGCCATTTACACAGGCACAGGAGGAGACCCATTCAACCCCTCGAGCCTGCTACACAGGAAGAGAAGGAGGCCCATTCAGCCCCTCGAGCCTGTTACACAGGAACAGGAGGCCCATTCAGCCCCTCGAGCCTATTACACAGGAAGAGCTGGAGGCCCATTTAAACTCTCGAGCCTGTTACACAGGAACAGGAGGAGGCCCATTCAGCCCCTCGAGGCTGTTACACTGCAACAGGAGGAGGCCCGTTCAGCCCATTTAACCTGTTACACTGGAACAGGAGGAGGCCCATTCAGCCTCTCCAGCCTGTTACACAGGAACAGGAAGAGGCCTATTCAGCACCTCGAGCCTGTTACACTGGAACAGGAGGAGGCCAATTCAGCCCCTCGAGCCTGTTACAGAAGAACAGGAGGCCCATTCAGCCCCCGAGTGTGTTACAGAGGAACCGGAGAAGGCCTATTCAGCCCGTTGAGCTTGTTACACAGGAATAGGAAGAGGCCCATGCAGCCCCTCGAGCCTGTAACACTGGAACAGGAGGAGGCCCTTTCAGCCCCTCGAGCCTGTTACACAGGAACAGGAGGAGGCCCATTCAGCCTCTCAAGCCTGTTACCCAGGAACAGGAGGAGGCCCATTCAGCCCCTCGAGCCTGTTACACAGGAACAGGAGGAGGCCTATTCAGCCTCTTGAGCTTGCTTCACAAGAACAGCTGGAGGCCCATTCAGCCCCTCGAGCCTGTTACGCAGGAACAGGAGGAGGCCCATTCAGCCCCTCGAGCCTGTTACACTGGAACAGGAGGAGGCCCATTCAGCCCCTCGAGCCTCTTGCTCTGGAACAGGAGGTGGCCCATTCAGCCCCTCGAGCCTGTTACATAGGAACAGAGGTTCGCCTATTCAGCCCCTCCAGCCTGTTAAACACGAGCAGGAGTAGGCCCATTCAGCCCCTCGAGCCTGTTGCACGGTAACAGGCGGCCCATTCAGCCCCTCGAGCCTGTTACACAGGAATAGGAGGAGGACCATTTAACTCTCGAGCCTTTGACACAGGAACAGGAGGAGGCCCATTCTGCCCATCGAGCCTGTTACACAGGAACAGGAGGAGGCCCATTCAGCCCCTCGAGCCTGTTACACTGGAACAGGAAGAGGCATAGTCAGCCCCTCGAGCCTCTTGCTCTGGAACAGGAGGTGGCCCATTCAGCCCCTCGAGCTTGTTACACAGGAACAGGAGGAGGCCCATTCAGCCCCTCGAGCCTGTTACATAGGAACAGGAGGAGGCCTATTCAGCCCATCGAGCCTGTAACACAGGAACAGGAGTAGGCCCATTCAGACCCTCGAGCTTGTTACACAGGAACAGGAGGAAACCCATTCAGCCGCTTGAGATTTTTACCCAGGAACATGAAGAGGCCCATTCAGCACCTCGAGCCTGTTAAACAGGAGCAGGAGGAGGCCCATTCAGCCCCTCGAGCCTGTTGCACGGTAACAGGCGGCCCATTCAGCCCCTCGAGCCTGTTACACAGGAATAGGAGGAGGACCATTTAACTCTCGAGCCTTTGACACAGGAACAGGAGGAGGCCCATTCTGCCCATCGAGCCTGTTACACAGGAACAGGAGGAGGCCCATTCAGCCCCTCGAGCCTGTTGCACGGTAACAGGCGGCCCATTCAGCCCCTCGAGCCTGTTACACAGGAATAGGAGGAGGACCATTTAACTCTCGAGCCTTTGACACAGGAACAGGAGGAGGCCCATTCTGCCCATCGAGCCTGTTACACAGGAACAGGAGGAGGCCCATTCAGCCCCTCGAGCCTGTTACACTGGAACAGGAAGAGGCATAGTCAGCCCCTCGAGCCTCTTGCTCTGGAACAGGAGGTGGCCCATTCAGCCCCTCGAGCTTGTTACACAGGAACAGGAGGAGGCCCATTCAGCCCCTCGAGCCTGTTACATAGGAACAGGAGGAGGCCTATTCAGCCCATCGAGCCTGTAACACAGGAACAGGAGTAGGCCCATTCAGACCCTCGAGCTTGTTACACAGGAACAGGAGGAAACCCATTCAGCCGCTTGAGATTTTTACCCAGGAACATGAAGAGGCCCATTCAGCACCTCGAGCCTGTTAAACAGGAGCAGGAGGAGGCCCATTCAGCCCCTCGAGCCTGTTACACAGGAACAGGAGGAAACCAATTCAGCCACACGAGCCTTTTACACAGGAACAGGAGGAGGGCCATTCAGCACCTCGAGCCTGTTAAACAGGAGCAGGAGGAGGCCCATTCAGCCCCTCGAGCCTGTTACACAGGAACAGGAGGAGGCCCATTCAGCCCCACGAGCCTGTTACACAGGAACAGGAGGAGACCCATTCAGTCCCTTGAGCCTGTTACACAGGAACAGGAGGAGGCCCATTCAGCCCCTCGAGCCTGTTACACAGGAAAAGGAGGAGGCCCATTCAGTCCCTTGAGCCTGTTACACAGGAACAGGAGGAAACCAATTCAGCCACATGAGCCTTTTACACAGGAAAAGGTGGAGGGCCATTCAGCACCTCGAGCCTGTTAAACAGGAACAGGAGGAGGCCCATTCAGCCCTGCGAGCCTGTTACACAGGACTATGAGGAGGCCCATTCAGCCCATCGAATCTGTTACACAGGAACAGGAGGAGGCCCATTCAGCCCCTCGAGCCTGTTACACAGGAACAGGAGGAGACCCATTCAGCCCCTCAAGCTTGTTGCACAGGAACAGGCGGAGGCCCATTCAGCCCCTCGAGCCAGTTACACAGGAACAGGAGGAGGCCCATTCAGCCCCTCGAGCCTGTTACTCGGGAACCGGAGGAGGCACATTCAGCCCCTCGAGCCTGTTACACAGGAACCGGCGGAGGCCCATTCAGCCCCTCGAACCTGTTACACAGAAAGAGGATAAGGTGCATTCAGCCCATCGAGTCTATTACTCTGGAACAGGGTGAGGCCCATTCAGCCCCTCGAGCATGTTACACAGGAACAGGAGGCCCATTCAGCCCCTCGAGCCTGTTACACAGGAACAGGAGGAGGCCCATTCAGCCCCTCGAGCCTGTTACAAATGAACAGGAGGAGGCCCATTCAGCCACTCGAGCCTGTTACACAGGAACAGGAGGAGGCCCATTCAGCCCCTCGAGCCTGTTACACAGGAACAGGAGGAGGCCCATTCAGCCCCTCGAGTCTGTTACACAGGAACAGGAGGCACATTCAGCCCCTCGAGCCTGGTACACAGGACCAGGAGGAGGCCAATTCAGCCCCTCGTGCCTGTTATACAGAAACAGGAGGAGGCCCATTTAAACTCTCGAGCCTTTTACACAGGAACAGGAGGTAGCCCATTCTGCCACTCGAGCCAGTTAAACGGGAACCGGAGGAGGCCCATTCAACCCCTCGAGTCTGTTACACAGGAAGAGGAGGAGGCCCATTCAGCCCCTCGAGCCTGTTACACAGGAACAGGAGGCCCATTCAGCCCCTCGAGCCTGTTACACAGGAACAGGAGGAGGCCCATTCAGCCCCTCGAGTCTGTTACACAGCAACAGGAGGCCCATTCAGCCACTCGAGCCTGGTACACAGGACCAGGTGGAGGCCAATTCAGCCCCTCGAGCCTGTTGCAGTGGAACAGGAGGAGGGCCATTCAGCACCTCGAGGCTGTTACACAGGAACAGGAGGAGGCCCATTCACCGCCTCGAGCCTGTTACACAGGAACAGGAGGAGGCCCATTCAGCCGCTTGAGCTTTTTACACAGGAACATGAAGAGGCCCATTCTGCCCCTCGAGCCTGTAACACAGGAACAGGCAGAGGCCCATTCAGCCCCTCGAGCCTGTTACAGTGGAACAGGAGGAGGGCCATTCAGCACCTCGAGGCTGTTACACAGGAACAGGAGGAGGCCCATTCAGCGCCTCGAGCCTGTTACACAGGAACAGGAGGAGGCACATTCAGCCCCTCGTGCCTGTTACGCAGGAACAGGAGGAGACCCATTCAGCCCCTCGAGCCTGTTGCACAGGAAGTGGAGGCCCATTCAGCCCCTCGAGCCTGTTACATAAGAACAGGAGGAGGCCCATTCAGCCCCTCGAGCCTGTTACACAGGGAACAGGAGGAGATCCATTTCGCCCCTCGAGCCTGTTACGCAGGAACAGGAGGAGGCCCATTTAGCCCCTCGAGCCTGTTACACAGGAACAGGAAGCGGCCCATTCAGCCCCTCGAGCCTGCTACACTGGAACAGGAGGAGGGCCATTCAGCACCTCGAGCCTGTTACACAGGAACAGGAGGAGGCCCATTCAGCCCCTCGAGCCTGTTACACAGGACTATGAGGAGGCCCATTCAGCCCCTCGAGCTTGTTACATTGGAACAGGAGATGGCCCATTCAGCCCCTCGAGCCTGTAACACAGGACCAGGAGAAGGCCCATTCTGTCCCTCTAGCCTGTTACACAGGAACAGGAGGAGGCCCATTCAGCCCCGCGAGCCTGTTACACAGGAAGATGAGGAGGCCCATTCAGCCCATCGAATCTGTTACACAGGAACATGAAGAGGCCTATTCAGCCCCTCGAGCCTGTAACACAGGAACAGGTGGAGCCCCATTCAGCCCCTCGTGCCTGTTACACAGGAACAGGAGGAGGCCCATTCAGCCCCTCGAGTCTGTTACACAGGAACAGAAGGCCCATTTAAACACTCGAGCCTTTTACAAAGGAACAGGAAGAGGCCCATTCTGCCCCTCGAGCCAGTTAAACGGGAACCGGAGGAGGCCCATTCAACCCCTCGAGCCTGTTACACAGGAAGAGGAGGAGGCCCATTCAGCCCCTCGAGCCTGTTACACAGGAACAGGAGGAGGACCATTTAAACTCTCGAGCCTGTAACACAGTAACAGGAGGAGGCCCATTCAGCCTCTCGAGCCTGTTACACAGGAACAGGTGGAGCCCCATTCAGCCCCTCGTGCCTGTTACACAGGAACAGGAGGAGCCCCATTCAGGCCCTCGAGCCTGTTACACAGGAACAGGAGGAGGCCCATTCAGCCCCTCGAGTCTGTTACACAGGAACAGAAGGCCCATTTAAACACTCGAGCCTTTTATAAAGGAACAGGAAGAGGCCCATTCTGCCCCTCGAGCCAGTTAAACGGGAACCGGAGGAGGCCCATTCAACCCCTCGAGCCTGTTACACAGGAACAGGAGGAGGCCCATTCATCCTCTCGTGCCATTTACACAGGCACAGGAGGAGACCCATTCAACCCCTCGAGCCTGCTACACAGGAAGAGAAGGAGGCCCATTCAGCCCCTCGAGCCTGTTACACAGGAACAGGAGGCCCATTCAGCCCCTCGAGCCTATTACACAGGAAGAGCTGGAGGCCCATTTAAACTCTCGAGCCTGTTACACAGGAACAGGAGGAGGCCCATTCAGCCCCTCGAGGCTGTTACACTGCAACAGGAGGAGGCCCGTTCAGCCCATTTAACCTGTTACACTGGAACAGGAGGAGGCCCATTCAGCCTCTCCAGCCTGTTACACAGGAACAGGAAGAGGCCTATTCAGCACCTCGAGCCTGTTACACTGGAACAGGAGGAGGCCAATTCAGCCCCTCGAGCCTGTTACAGAAGAACAGGAGGCCCATTCAGCCCCCGAGTGTGTTACAGAGGAACCGGAGAAGGCCTATTCAGCCCGTTGAGCTTGTTACACAGGAATAGGAAGAGGCCCATGCAGCCCCTCGAGCCTGTAACACTGGAACAGGAGGAGGCCCTTTCAGCCCCTCGAGCCTGTTACACAGGAACAGGAGGAGGCCCATTCAGCCTCTCAAGCCTGTTACCCAGGAACAGGAGGAGGCCCATTCAGCCCCTCGAGCCTGTTACACAGGAACAGGAGGAGGCCTATTCAGCCTCTTGAGCTTGCTTCACAAGAACAGCTGGAGGCCCATTCAGCCCCTCGAGCCTGTTACGCAGGAACAGGAGGAGGCCCATTCAGCCCCTCGAGCCTGTTACACTGGAACAGGAGGAGGCCCATTCAGCCCCTCGAGCCTCTTGCTCTGGAACAGGAGGTGGCCCATTCAGCCCCTCGAGCCTGTTACATAGGAACAGAGGTTCGCCTATTCAGCCCCTCCAGCCTGTTACGCAGGAACAGGAGGAGACCCATTCAGCCCCTCGAGCCTGTTGCACAGGAAGTGGAGGCCCATTCAGCCCCTCGAGTCTGTTACACTGGAACAGGAGGAGGCCCATTCAGCCCCTCGAGCCTGTTACATAAGAACAGGAGGAGGCCCATTCAGCCCCTCGAGCCTGTTACGCAGGGAACAGGAGGAGGTCCATTTCGCCCCTCGAGCCTGTTACGCAGGAACAGGAGGAGGCCCATTTAGCCCCTCGAGCCTGTTACACAGGAACAGGAAGCGGCCCATTCAGCCCCTCGAGCCTGCTACACTGGAACAGGAGGAGGGCCATTCAGCACCTCGAGCCTGTTACACAGGAACAGGAGGAGGCCCATTCAGCCCCTCGAGCCTGTTACACAGGACTATGAGGAGGCCCATTCAGCCCCTCGAGCTTGTTACATTGGAACAGGAGATGGCCCATTCAGCCCCTCGAGCCTGTAACACAGGACCAGGAGAAGGCCCATTCTGTCCCTCCAGCCTGTTACACAGGAACAGGAGGAGGCCCATTCAGCCCCGCGAGCCTGTTACACAGGAAGATGTGGAGCCCCATTCAGCCCCTCGTGCCTGTTGCACAGGAACAGGAGGAGCCCCATTCAGGCCCTCAAGCCTGTTACACAGGAACAGGAGGAGGCCCATTCAGCCCCTCGAGTCTGTTACACAGGAACAGAAGGCCCATTTAAACACTCGAGCCTGTTACAAAGGAACAGGAAGAGGCCCATTCTGCCCCTCGAGCCAGTTAAACGGGAACCGGAGGAGGCCCATTCAACCCCTCGAGCCTGTTACACAGGAAGAGGAGGAGGCCCATTCAGCCCCTCGAGCCTTTTACACAGGAACAGGAGGAGGGCCCATTCAGCACCTCGAGCCTGTTACACAGGAACAGGAGGAGGCCCATTCAGCCCCGTGAGCCTGTTACACAGGAACAGGAGGAGGCCCATTCAGCCCCGCGAGCCTGTTACACAGGACTATGAGGAGGCCCATTCAGCCCATCGAATCTGTTACACAGGAACAGGAGGAGGCCCATTCAGCCCCTCGAACCTGTTACACAGGAACAGGAGGAGGCCCATTCAGCCCTGCGAGCCTGTTACACTGGAACAGGAGGAGGGCCATTCAGCACCTCGAGCCTGTTACACAGGAACAGGAGGAGGCCCATTCAGCCCCTCGAGCCTGTTACACAGGAACAGGAGGAGGCCCATTCAGCCCCTCGAGCTTGTTACATTGGAACAGGAGATGGCCCATTCAGCCCCTCGAGCCTGTAACACAGGACCAGGAGAAGGCCCATTCTTTCCCTCTAGCCTGTTACACAGGAACAGGAGGAGGCCCATTCAGCCCCGCGAGCCTGTTACACAAGAAGATGAGGAGGCCCATTCAGCCCATCGAATCTGTTACACAGGAACATGAAGAGGCCCATTCAGCCCCTCGAGCCTGTAACACAGTAACAGGAGGAGGCCCATTCAGCCTCTCGAGCCTGTTACACAGGAACAGGTGGAGCCCCATTCAGCCCCTCGTGCCTGTTACACAGGAACAGGAGGAGCCCCATTCAGGCCCTCGAGCCTGTTACACAGGAACAGGAGGAGGCCCATTCAGCCCCTCGAGTCTGTTACACAGGAACAGAAGGCCCATTTAAACACTCGAGCCTTTTATAAAGGAACAGGAAGAGGCCCATTCTGCCCCTCGAGCCAGTTAAACGGGAACCGGAGGAGGCCCATTCAACCCCTCGAGCCTGTTACACAGGAACAGGAGGAGGCCCATTCATCCTCTCGTGCCATTTACACAGGCACAGGAGGAGACCCATTCAACCCCTCGAGCCTGCTACACAGGAAGAGAAGGAGGCCCATTCAGCCCCTCGAGCCTGTTACACAGGAACAGGAGGCCCATTCAGCCCCTCGAGCCTATTACACAGGAAGAGCTGGAGGCCCATTTAAACTCTCGAGCCTGTTACACAGGAACAGGAGGAGGCCCATTCAGCCCCTCGAGGCTGTTACACTGCAACAGGAGGAGGCCCGTTCAGCCCATTTAACCTGTTACACTGGAACAGGAGGAGGCCCATTCAGCCTCTCCAGCCTGTTACACAGGAACAGGAAGAGGCCTATTCAGCACCTCGAGCCTGTTACACTGGAACAGGAGGAGGCCAATTCAGCCCCTCGAGCCTGTTACAGAAGAACAGGAGGCCCATTCAGCCCCCGAGTGTGTTACAGAGGAACCGGAGAAGGCCTATTCAGCCCGTTGAGCTTGTTACACAGGAATAGGAAGAGGCCCATGCAGCCCCTCGAGCCTGTAACACTGGAACAGGAGGAGGCCCTTTCAGCCCCTCGAGCCTGTTACACAGGAACAGGAGGAGGCCCATTCAGCCTCTCAAGCCTGTTACCCAGGAACAGGAGGAGGCCCATTCAGCCCCTCGAGCCTGTTACACAGGAACAGGAGGAGGCCTATTCAGCCTCTTGAGCTTGCTTCACAAGAACAGCTGGAGGCCCATTCAGCCCCTCGAGCCTGTTACGCAGGAACAGGAGGAGGCCCATTCAGCCCCTCGAGCCTGTTACACTGGAACAGGAGGAGGCCCATTCAGCCCCTCGAGCCTCTTGCTCTGGAACAGGAGGTGGCCCATTCAGCCCCTCGAGCCTGTTACATAGGAACAGAGGTTCGCCTATTCAGCCCCTCCAGCCTGTTAAACACGAGCAGGAGTAGGCCCATTCAGCCCCTCGAGCCTGTTGCACGGTAACAGGCGGCCCATTCAGCCCCTCGAGCCTGTTACACAGGAATAGGAGGAGGACCATTTAACTCTCGAGCCTTTGACACAGGAACAGGAGGAGGCCCATTCTGCCCATCGAGCCTGTTACACAGGAACAGGAGGAGGCCCATTCAGCCCCTCGAGCCTGTTACACTGGAACAGGAAGAGGCATAGTCAGCCCCTCGAGCCTCTTGCTCTGGAACAGGAGGTGGCCCATTCAGCCCCTCGAGCTTGTTACACAGGAACAGGAGGAGGCCCATTCAGCCCCTCGAGCCTGTTACATAGGAACAGGAGGAGGCCTATTCAGCCCCTCGAGCCTGTAACACAGGAACAGGAGTAGGCCCATTCAGACCCTCGAGCTTGTTACACAGGAACAGGAGGAAACCCATTCAGCCGCTTGAGATTTTTACCCAGGAACATGAAGAGGCCCATTCAGCACCTCGAGCCTGTTAAACAGGAGCAGGAGGAGGCCCATTCAGCCCCTCGAGCCTGTTACACAGGAACAGGAGGAAACCAATTCAGCCACACGAGCCTTTTACACAGGAACAGGAGGAGGGCCATTCAGCACCTCGAGCCTGTTAAACAGGAGCAGGAGGAGGCCCATTCAGCCCCTCGAGCCTGTTACACAGGAACAGGAGGAGGCCCATTCAGCCCCGCGAGCCTGTTACACAGGAACAGGAGGAGACCCATTCAGTCCCTTGAGCCTGTTACACAGGAACAGGAGGAGGCCCATTCAGCCCCTCGAGCCTGTTACACAGGAACAGGAGTAGGCCCATTCAACCTCTCGAGCCTGTTACACAGGAACAGAAGGAGGCCCATTCAGCCCCTCGAGCCTGTTACACAGGAACAGGAGGAGGCCCATTCAGCCCCTCGAGCCTGTTACTCGGGAACCGGAGGAGGCCCATTCAGCCCCTCGAGCCTGTTACACAGGAACAGGCGGAGGCCGATTCAGCCCCTCGAACCTGTTACACAGGAAAAGGAGGAGGCCCATTCAGTCCCTTGAGCCTGTTACACAGGAACAGGAGGAAACCAATTCAGCCACATGAGCCTTTTACACAGGAAAAGGTGGAGGGCCATTCAGCACCTCGAGCCTGTTAAACAGGAACAGGAGGAGGCCCATTCAGCCCTGCGAGCCTGTTACACAGGACTATGAGGAGGCCCATTCAGCCCATCGAATCTGTTACACAGGAACAGGAGGAGGCCCATTCAGCCCCTCGAGCCTGTTACACAGGAACACGAGGAGACCCATTCAGCCCCTCAAGCTTGTTGCACAGGAACAGGCGGAGGCCCATTCAGCCCCTCGAGCCAGTTACACAGGAACAGGAGGAGGCCCATTCAGCCCCTCGAGCCTGTTACTCGGGAACCGGAGGAGGCACATTCAGCCCCTCGAGCCTGTTACACAGGAACCGGCGGAGGCCCATTCAGCCCCTCGAACCTGTTACACAGAAAGAGGATAAGGTGCATTCAGCCCATCGAGTCTATTACTCTGGAACAGGGTGAGGCCCATTCAGCCCCTCGAGCATGTTACACAGGAACAGGAGGCCCATTCAGCCCCTCGAGCCTGTTACACAGGAACAGGAGGAGGCCCATTCAGCCCCTCGAGCCTGTTACAAATGAACAGGAGGAGGCCCATTCAGCCACTCGAGCCTGTTACACAGGAACAGGAGGAGGCCCATTCAGCCCCTCGAGCCTGTTACACAGGAACAGGAGGAGGCCCATTCAGCCCCTCGAGTCTGTTACACAGGAACAGGAGGCCCATTCAGCCCCTCGAGCCTGGTACACAGGACCAGGAGGAGGCCAATTCAGCCCCTCGTGCCTGTTATACAGAAACAGGAGGAGGCCCATTTAAACTCTCGAGCCTTTTACACAGGAACAGGAGGTAGCCCATTCTGCCACTCGAGCCAGTTAAACGGGAACCGGAGGAGGCCCATTCAACCCCTCGAGTCTGTTACACAGGAAGAGGAGGAGGCCCATTCAGCCCCTCGAGCCTGTTACACAGGAACAGGAGGCCCATTCAGCCCCTCGAGCCTGTTACACAGGAACAGGAGGAGGCCCATTCAGCCCCTCGAGTCTGTTACACAGCAACAGGAGGCCCATTCAGCCACTCGAGCCTGGTACACAGGACCAGGTGGAGGCCAATTCAGCCCCTCGAGCCTGTTGCAGTGGAACAGGAGGAGGGCCATTCAGCACCTCGAGGCTGTTACACAGGAACAGGAGGAGGCCCATTCACCGCCTCGAGCCTGTTACACAGGAACAGGAGGAGGCCCATTCAGCCGCTTGAGCTTTTTACACAGGAACATGAAGAGGCCCATTCTGCCCCTCGAGCCTGTAACACAGGAACAGGCAGAGGCCCATTCAGCCCCTCGAGCCTGTTACAGTGGAACAGGAGGAGGGCCATTCAGCACCTCGAGGCTGTTACACAGGAACAGGAGGAGGCCCATTCAGCGCCTCGAGCCTGTTACACAGGAACAGGAGGAGGCACATTCAGCCCCTCGTGCCTGTTACGCAGGAACAGGAGGAGACCCATTCAGCCCCTCGAGCCTGTTGCACAGGAAGTGGAGGCCCATTCAGCCCCTCGAGCCTGTTACATAAGAACAGGAGGAGGCCCATTCAGCCCCTCGAGCCTGTTACACAGGGAACAGGAGGAGATCCATTTCGCCCCTCGAGCCTGTTACGCAGGAACAGGAGGAGGCCCATTTAGCCCCTCGAGCCAGTTACACAGGAACAGGAAGCGGCCCATTCAGCCCCTCGAGCCTGCTACACTGGAACAGGAGGAGGGCCATTCAGCACCTCGAGCCTGTTACACAGGAACAGGAGGAGGCCCATTCAGCCCCTCGAGCCTGTTACACAGGACTATGAGGAGGCCCATTCAGCCCCTCGAGCTTGTTACATTGGAACAGGAGATGGCCCATTCAGCCCCTCGAGCCTGTAACACAGGACCAGGAGAAGGCCCATTCTGTCCCTCTAGCCTGTTACACAGGAACAGGAGGAGGCCCATTCAGCCCCGCGAGCCTGTTACACAGGAAGATGAGGAGGCCCATTCAGCCCATCGAATCTGTTACACAGGAACATGAAGAGGCCTATTCAGCCCCTCGAGCCTGTTACACAGGAACAGGTGGAGCCCCATTCAGCCCCTCGTGCCTGTTACACAGGAACAGGAGGAGGCCCATTCAGCCCCTCGAGTCTGTTACACAGGAACAGAAGGCCCATTTAAACACTCGAGCCTTTTACAAAGGAACAGGAAGAGGCCCATTCTGCCCCTCGAGCCAGTTAAACGGGAACCGGAGGAGGCCCATTCAACCCCTCGAGCCTGTTACACAGGAAGAGGAGGAGGCCCATTCAGCCCCTCGAGCCTGTTACACAGGAACAGGAGGAGGACCATTTAAACTCTCGAGCCTTTTACACAGGAACAGGAGGAGGCCCATTCTGCCCCTCGAGCCAGTTACACGGGAACCGGAGGAAGCCCATTCAGCCCCTCGAACTTGTTACACAGGAAGAGGTGAAGACCCATTCAGCCCCTCGAGCCTGTTACACAGGAACAGGAGATGGCCCATTCAGCCCCTGGAGCCTGTTACACAGGACCAGGAGGAGGCCCATTCTGTCCCTTGAGCCTGTTACACAGGAACAGGAGGAAACCAATTCAGCCACACGAGCCTTTTACACAGGAACAGGAGGAGGGCCATTCAGCACCTCGAGCCTGTTACACAGGAACAGGAGGAGGCCCATTCAGCCCCTCGAGCCTGTTACACAGGAACAGGAGGAGGCCCATTCAGCCCCGTGAGCCTGTTACACAGGAACAGGAGGAGGCCCATTCAGCCCCGCGAGCCTGTTACACAGGAACAGGAGGAGGCCCATTCAGCCCATCGAATCTGTTACACAGGAACAGGAGGAGGCCCATTCAGCCCCTCGAACCTGTTACACAGGAACAGGAGGAGGCCCATTCAGCACTGCGAGCCTGTTACACAGGACTATGAGGAGGCCCATTCAGCCCATCGAATCTGTTACACAGGAACACAGGAGGCCCATTCAACACCTCGAGCCTGTTACACAGGACTATGAGGAGGCCCATTCAGCCCCTCGAGCCTGTTACTCGGGAACCGGAGGAGGCCCATTTAGCCCCTCGAGCCTGTTACACAGGAACAGGAGGAGGCCCATTCAGCCCCGCGAGCCTGTTACACAGGAAGATGAGGAGGCCCATTCAGCCCATCGAATCTGTTACACAGGAACATGAAGAGGCCCATTCAGCCCCTCGAGCCTGTAACACAGTAACAGGAGGAGGCCCATTCAGCCTCTCGAGCCTGTTACACAGGAACAGGAGGCCCATTCAGCCACCGAGCCTGTTACACAGGAACAGGAGGAGGCCCATTCAGCCCCTCGAGTCTGTTACAAGGCAACAGGAGGCCCATTCAGCCACTCGAGCCTGGTACACAGGACCAGGTGGAGGCCAATTCAGCCCCTCGAGCCTGTTACAGTGGAACAGGAGGAGGGCCATTCAGCACCTCGAGGCTGTCACACAGGAACAGGAGGAGGCCCATTCACCGCCTCGAGCCTGTTACACAGGAACAGGAGGAGGCACATTCAGCCCCTCGTGCCTTTTACGCAGGAACAGGAGGAGACCCATTCAGCCCCTCGAGCCTGTTGCACAGGAAGTGGAGGCCCATTCAGTCCCTCGAGCCTGTTACACTGGAACAGGAGGAGGCCCATTCAGCCCCTCGAGCCTGTTACATAAGAACAGGAGGAGGCCCATTCAGCCCCTCGAGCCTGTTACACAGGAACAGGAGGAAACCCATTCAGCCCCTCGAGCCTGTTACACAGGGAACAGGAGGAGGTCCATTTAGCCCCTCGAGCCTGTTACGCAGGAACAGGAGGAGGCCCATTTAGCCCCTCGAGCCTGTTACACAGGAACAGGAAGCGGCCCATTCAGCCCCTCGAGCATGCTACACTGGAACAGGAGGAGGGCCATTCAGCACCTCGAGCCTGTTACACAGGAACAGGAGGAGGCCCATTCAGCTCCTCGAGCCTGTTACACAGGACCAGGAGAAGGCCCATTCTGTCCCTCTAGCCTGTTACACAGGAACAGGAGGAGGCCCATTCAGCCCCTCGAGCCTGTTACACAGGAACAGGAGGAGGCCCATTCAGCCCCTCGAGCCTGTTACACAGGACTATGAGGAGGCCCATTCAGCCCCTCGAGCTTGTTACATTGGAACAGGAGATGGCCCATTCAGCCCCTCGAGCCTGTAACACAGGACCAGGAGAAGGCCCATTCTGTCCCTCTAGCCTGTTACACAGGAACAGGAGGAGGCCCATTCAGCCCCGCGAGCCTGTTACACAGGAAGATGAGGAGGCCCATTCAGCCCATCGAATCTGTTACACAGGAACATGAAGAGGCCTATTCAGCCCCTCGAGCCTGTTACACAGGAACAGGTGGAGCCCCATTCAGCCCCTCGTGCCTGTTACACAGGAACAGGAGGAGGCCCATTCAGCCCCTCGAGTCTGTTACACAGGAACAGAAGGCCCATTTAAACACTCGAGCCTTTTACAAAGGAACAGGAAGAGGCCCATTCTGCCCCTCGAGCCAGTTAAACGGGAACCGGAGGAGGCCCATTCAACCCCTCGAGCCTGTTACACAGGAAGAGGAGGAGGCCCATTCAGCCCCTCGAGCCTGTTACACAGGAACAGGAGGAGGACCATTTAAACTCTCGAGCCTTTTACACAGGAACAGGAGGAGGCCCATTCTGCCCCTCGAGCCAGTTACACGGGAACCGGAGGAAGCCCATTCAGCCCCTCGAACTTGTTACACAGGAAGAGGTGAAGGCCCATTCAGCCCCTCGAGCCTGTTACACAGGAACAGGAGATGGCCCATTCAGCCCCTGGAGCCTGTTACACAGGACCAGGAGGAGGCCCATTCTGTCCCTTGAGCCTGTTACACAGGAACAGGAGGAAACCAATTCAGCCACACGAGCCTTTTACACAGGAACAGGAGGAGGGCCATTCAGCACCTCGAGCCTGTTACACAGGAACAGGAGGAGGCCCATTCAGCCCCTCGAGCCTGTTACACAGGAACAGGAGGAGGCCCATTCAGCCCCTCGAACCTGTTACACAGGAACAGGAGGAGGCCCATTCAGCACTGCGAGCCTGTTACACAGGACTATGAGGAGGCCCATTCAGCCCATCGAATCTGTTACACAGGAACACAGGAGGCCCATTCAACACCTCGAGCCTGTTACACAGGACTATGAGGAGGCCCATTCAGCCCCTCGAGCCTGTTACTCGGGAACCGGAGGAGGCCCATTTAGCCCCTCGAGCCTTTTACACAGGAACAGGAGGAGGCCCATTCTGCCCCTCGAGCCAGTTACACGGGAACCGGAGGAAGCCCATTCAGCCCCTCGAACTTGTTACACAGGAAGAGGTGAAGACCCATTCAGCCCCTCGAGCCTGTTACTCGGGAACCGGAGGAGGCCCATTTAGCCCCTCGAGCCTGTTACACAGGAACAGGAGGAGGCCCATTCAGCCCCGCGAGCCTGTTACACAGGAAGATGAGGAGGCCCATTCAGCCCATCGAATCTGTTACACAGGAACATGAAGAGGCCCATTCAGCCCCTCGAGCCTGTAACACAGTAACAGGAGGAGGCCCATTCAGCCTCTCGAGCCTGTTACACAGGAACAGGAGGCCCATTCAGCCACCGAGCCTGTTACACAGGAACAGGAGGAGGCCCATTCAGCCCCTCGAGTCTGTTACAAGGCAACAGGAGGCCCATTCAGCCACTCGAGCCTGGTACACAGGACCAGGTGGAGGCCAATTCAGCCCCTCGAGCCTGTTACAGTGGAACAGGAGGAGGGCCATTCAGCACCTCGAGGCTGTCACACAGGAACAGGAGGAGGCCCATTCACCGCCTCGAGCCTGTTACACAGGAACAGGAGGAGGCACATTCAGCCCCTCGTGCCTTTTACGCAGGAACAGGAGGAGACCCATTCAGCCCCTCGAGCCTGTTGCACAGGAAGTGGAGGCCCATTCAGTCCCTCGAGCCTGTTACACTGGAACAGGAGGAGGCCCATTCAGCCCCTCGAGCCTGTTACATAAGAACAGGAGGAGGCCCATTCAGCCCCTCGAGCCTGTTACACAGGAACAGGAGGAAACCCATTCAGCCCCTCGAGCCTGTTACACAGGGAACAGGAGGAGGTCCATTTAGCCCCTCGAGCCTGTTACGCAGGAACAGGAGGAGGCCCATTTAGCCCCTCGAGCCTGTTACACAGGAACAGGAAGCGGCCCATTCAGCCCCTCGAGCATGCTACACTGGAACAGGAGGAGGGCCATTCAGCACCTCGAGCCTGTTACACAGGAACAGGAGGAGGCCCATTCAGCTCCTCGAGCCTGTTACACAGGACCAGGAGAAGGCCCATTCTGTCCCTCTAGCCTGTTACACAGGAACAGGAGGAGGCCCATTCAGCCCCTCGAGCCTGTTACACAGGAACAGGAGGAGGCCCATTCAGCCCCTCGAGCCTGTTACACAGGACTATGAGGAGGCCCATTCAGCCCCTCGAGCTTGTTACATTGGAACAGGAGATGGCCCATTCAGCCCCTCGAGCCTGTAACACAGGACCAGGAGAAGGCCCATTCTGTCCCTCTAGCCTGTTACACAGGAACAGGAGGAGGCCCATTCAGCCCCGCGAGCCTGTTACACAGGAAGATGAGGAGGCCCATTCAGCCCATCGAATCTGTTACACAGGAACATGAAGAGGCCTATTCAGCCCCTCGAGCCTGTTACACAGGAACAGGTGGAGCCCCATTCAGCCCCTCGTGCCTGTTACACAGGAACAGGAGGAGGCCCATTCAGCCCCTCGAGTCTGTTACACAGGAACAGAAGGCCCATTTAAACACTCGAGCCTTTTACAAAGGAACAGGAAGAGGCCCATTCTGCCCCTCGAGCCAGTTAAACGGGAACCGGAGGAGGCCCATTCAACCCCTCGAGCCTGTTACACAGGAAGAGGAGGAGGCCCATTCAGCCCCTCGAGCCTGTTACACAGGAACAGGAGGAGGACCATTTAAACTCTCGAGCCTTTTACACAGGAACAGGAGGAGGCCCATTCTGCCCCTCGAGCCAGTTACACGGGAACCGGAGGAAGCCCATTCAGCCCCTCGAACTTGTTACACAGGAAGAGGTGAAGGCCCATTCAGCCCCTCGAGCCTGTTACACAGGAACAGGAGATGGCCCATTCAGCCCCTGGAGCCTGTTACACAGGACCAGGAGGAGGCCCATTCTGTCCCTTGAGCCTGTTACACAGGAACAGGAGGAAACCAATTCAGCCACACGAGCCTTTTACACAGGAACAGGAGGAGGGCCATTCAGCACCTCGAGCCTGTTACACAGGAACAGGAGGAGGCCCATTCAGCCCCTCGAGCCTGTTACACAGGAACAGGAGGAGGCCCATTCAGCCCCTCGAACCTGTTACACAGGAACAGGAGGAGGCCCATTCAGCACTGCGAGCCTGTTACACAGGACTATGAGGAGGCCCATTCAGCCCATCGAATCTGTTACACAGGAACACAGGAGGCCCATTCAACACCTCGAGCCTGTTACACAGGACTATGAGGAGGCCCATTCAGCCCCTCGAGCCTGTTACTCGGGAACCGGAGGAGGCCCATTTAGCCCCTCGAGCCTGTTACACAGGAACAGGAGGAGGCCCATTCAGCCCCGCGAGCCTGTTACACAGGAAGATGAGGAGGCCCATTCAGCCCATCGAATCTGTTACACAGGAACATGAAGAGGCCCATTCAGCCCCTCGAGCCTGTAACACAGTAACAGGAGGAGGCCCATTCAGCCTCTCGAGCCTGTTACACAGGAACAGGAGGCCCATTCAGCCCCTCGAGCCTGTTACACAGGAACAGGAGGAGGCCCATTCAGCCCCTCGAGTCTGTTACAAGGCAACAGGAGGCCCATTCAGCCACTCGAGCCTGGTACACAGGACCAGGTGGAGGCCAATTCAGCCCCTCGAGCCTGTTACAGTGGAACAGGAGTAGGGCCATTCAGCACCTCGAGGCTGTCACACAGGAACAGGAGGAGGCCCATTCACCGCCTCGAGCCTGTTACACAGGAACAGGAGGAGGCACATTCAGCCCCTCGTGCCTTTTACGCAGGAACAGGAGGAGACCCATTCAGCCCCTCGAGCCTGTTGCACAGGAAGTGGAGGCCCATTCAGTCCCTCGAGCCTGTTACACTGGAACAGGAGGAGGCCCATTCAGCCCCTCGAGCCTGTTACATAAGAACAGGAGGAGGCCCATTCAGCCCCTCGAGCCTGTTACACAGGAACAGGAGGAAACCCATTCAGCCCCTCGAGCCTGTTACACAGGGAACAGGAGGAGGTCCATTTAGCCCCTCGAGCCTGTTACGCAGGAACAGGAGGAGGCCCATTTAGCCCCTCGAGCCTGTTACACAGGAACAGGAAGCGGCCCATTCAGCCCCTCGAGCATGCTACACTGGAACAGGAGGAGGGCCATTCAGCACCTCGAGCCTGTTACACAGGAACAGGAGGAGGCCCATTCAGCTCCTCGAGCCTGTTACACAGGACCAGGAGAAGGCCCATTCTGTCCCTCTAGCCTGTTACACAGGAACAGGAGGAGGCCCATTCAGCCCCGCGAGCCTGTTACACAGGAAGATGAGGAGGCCCATTCAGCCCATCGAATCTGTTACACAGGAACATGAAGAGGCCTATTCAGCCCCTCGAGCCTGTAACACAGTAACAGGAGGAGGCCCATTCAGCCCCTCGAGCCTGTTACACAGGAACAGGAGGATGCCCATTCAGCCCCTCGAGCCTGTTACACAGGAACAGGAGGAGCCCCATTCAGCCCCTCAAGCCTGTTACACAGGAAGAGGAGGTGGCCCATTCAGCCCCTCGAGCCTGTTACACAGGAACAGGAGGAGGACCATTTAAACTCTCGAGCCTTTTACACAGGAACAGGAGGAGGCCCATTCTGCCCCTCGAGCCAGTTACACGGGAACCGGAGGAAGCCCATTCAGCCCCTCGAACTTGTTACACAGGAAGAGGTGAAGGCCCATTCAGCCCCTCGAGCCTGTTACACAGGAACAGGAGATGGCCCATTCAGCCCCTGGAGCCTGTTACACAGGACCAGGAGGAGGCCCATTCTGTCCCTTGAGCCTGTTACACAGGAACAGGAGAAAACCAATTCAGCCACACGAGCCTTTTACACAGGAACAGGAGGAGGGCCATTCAGCACCTCGAGCCTGTTACACAGGAACAGGAGGAGGCCCATTCAGCCCCGTGAGCCTGTTACACAGGAACAGGAGGAGGCCCATTCAGCCCCGCGAGCCTGTTACACAGGACTATGAGGAGGCCCATTCAGCCCATCGAATCTGTTACACAGGAACAGGAGGAGGCCCATTCAGCCCCTCAAACCTGTTACACAGGCACAGGAGGAGGCCCGTTCAGCCCTGCGAGCCTGTTACACAGGACTATGAGGAGGCCCATTCAGCCCATCGAATCTGTTACACAGGAACACAGGAGGCCCATTCAACACCTCGAGCCTGTTACACAGGAACAGAAGGAGGCCCATTCAGCCCCTCGAATCTGTTACACAGGAACAGGCGGAGGCCCATTCAGCCCCTCGAGCCAGTTACACAGGAACAGGAGGAGATCCATTCAGCCCCTCGAGCCTGTTACTCGGGAACCGGAGGAGGCCCATTCAGCCCCTCGGGCCTGTTACACAGGACTATGGCGAGGCCCATTCAGCCCATCGAATCTGTTACACAGGAACAGGAGGAGGCCCATTCAGCCCCTCGAGCCTGTTACACAGGAACAGGAGGAGGCCCATTCAGCCCCTCGAGTCTGTTACACAGGAACAGGAGAAGACCCATTCAGCCCCTCAAGCTTGTTGCACAGGAACAGGTGGAGGCCCATTCAGCCCCTCGAGCCAGTTACACAGGAACAGGAGGAGGCCCATTCAGCCACTCGAGCCTGTTACACAGGAACAGGAGGAGGCCCATTCAGCTCCTCGAGCCTGTTACAAATGAACAGGAGGAGGCCCATTCAGCCACTTGACCCTGTTACACTGGAACAGTCGGAGGCCCATTCAGCCCCTCGAGACTGTTACATAAGAACCGGAGGAGGCCCATTCAGCCCCTCGAGCCTGTTACACAGGAACAGGAGGAGGCTCATTCAGCCCCTCGTGCTTTTCACACAGGAACAGGAGGAGTCCCATTCAGCCCCTCGAGCCTGTTACACAGGAACAGGAGGAGGCGCATTCAGCCCCTCGAGCCTGTTACACAGGAACAGGAGGAGGCCCATTCAGCCCCGCGAGCCTGTTGCACAGGAACAGGAGGAAGCCCATTCATCCTCTCGAGCCATTTACACAGGGACAGGAGGAGGCCCATTCAGCCCCTCGAGGCTGTTACACTGCAACAGGAGGAGGCCCGTTCAGCCCATTTAGCCTGTTACACTGGAACAGGAGGAGGCCCATTCAGCCTCTCCAGCCTGTTACACAGGAACAGGAAGAGGCCCATTCAGCACCTCGAGCCTGTTACACTGGAACAGGAGGAGACCCATTCAGCCCCTCGAGCCTGTTGCACAGGAAGTGGAGGCCCATTCAGTCCCTCGAGCCTGTTACACTGGAACAGGAGGAGGCCCATTCAGCCCCTCGAGCCTGTTACATAAGAACAGGAGGAGGCCCATTCAGCCCCTCGAGCCTGTTACACAGGAACAGGAGGAAACCCATTCAGCCCCTCGAGCCTGTTACACAGGAACAGGAGGCCCATTCAGCCCCTCGAGCCTGTTACACAGGAACAGGAGGAGGCCCATTCAGCCCCTCGAGTCTGTTACAAGGCAACAGGAGGCCCATTCAGCCACTCGAGCCTGGTACACAGGACCAGATGGAGGCCAATTCAGCCCCTCGAGCCTGTTACAGTGGAACAGGAGGAGGGCCATTCAGCACCTCGAGGCTGTCACACAGGAACAGGAGGAGGCCCATTCACCGCCTCGAGCCTGTTACACAGGAACAGGAGGAGGCACATTCAGCCCCTCGTGCCTTTTACGCAGGAACAGGAGGAGACCCATTCAGCCCCTCGAGCCTGTTGCACAGGAAGTGGAGGCCCATTCAGTCCCTCGAGTCTGTTACACTGGAACAGGAGGAGGCCCATTCAGCCCCTCGAGCCTGTTACATAAGAACAGGAGGAGGCCCATTCAGCCCCTCGAGCCTGTTACACAGGGAACAGGAGGAGGTCCATTTAGCCCCTCGAGCCTGTTACGCAGGAACAGGAGGAGGCCCATTTAGCCCCTCGAGCCTGTTACACAGGAACAGGAAGCGGCCCATTCAGCCCCTCGAGCATGCTACACTGGAACAGGAGGAGGGCCATTCAGCACCTCGAGCCTGTTACACAGGAACAGGAGGAGGCCCATTCAGCTCCTCGAGCCTGTTACACAGGACCAGGAGAAGGCCCATTCTGTCCCTCTAGCCTGTTACACAGGAACAGGAGGAGGCCCATTCAGCCCCGCGAGCCTGTTACACAGGAAGATGAGGAGGCCCATTCAGCCCATCGAATCTGTTACACAGGAACATGAAGAGGCCTATTCAGCCCCTCGAGCCTGTAACACAGTAACAGGAGGAGGCCCATTCAGCCCCTCGAGCCTGTTACACAGGAACAGGAGGATGCCCATTCAGCCCCTCGAGCCTGTTACACAGGAACAGGAGGAGCCCCATTCAGCCCCTCAAGCCTGTTACACAGGAAGAGGAGGTGGCCCATTCAGCCCCTCGAGCCTGTTACACAGGAACAGGAGGAGGACCATTTAAACTCTCGAGCCTTTTACACAGGAACAGGAGGAGGCCCATTCTGCCCCTCGAGCCAGTTACACGGGAACCGGAGGAAGCCCATTCAGCCCCTCGAACTTGTTACACAGGAAGAGGTGAAGGCCCATTCAGCCCCTCGAGCCTGTTACACAGGAACAGGAGATGGCCCATTCAGCCCCTGGAGCCTGTTACACAGGACCAGGAGGAGGCCCATTCTGTCCCTTGAGCCTGTTACACAGGAACAGGAGAAAACCAATTCAGCCACACGAGCCTTTTACACAGGAACAGGAGGAGGGCCATTCAGCACCTCGAGCCTGTTACACAGGAACAGGAGGAGGCCCATTCAGCCCCGTGAGCCTGTTACACAGGAACAGGAGGAGGCCCATTCAGCCCCGCGAGCCTGTTACACAGGACTATGAGGAGGCCCATTCAGCCCATCGAATCTGTTACACAGGAACAGGAGGAGGCCCATTCAGCCCCTCAAACCTGTTACACAGGCACAGGAGGAGGCCCGTTCAGCCCTGCGAGCCTGTTACACAGGACTATGAGGAGGCCCATTCAGCCCATCGAATCTGTTACACAGGAACACAGGAGGCCCATTCAACACCTCGAGCCTGTTACACAGGAACAGAAGGAGGCCCATTCAGCCCCTCGAATCTGTTACACAGGAACAGGCGGAGGCCCATTCAGCCCCTCGAGCCAGTTACACAGGAACAGGAGGAGGTCCATTCAGCCCCTCGAGCCTGTTACTCGGGAACCGGAGGAGGCCCATTCAGCCCCTCGGGCCTGTTACACAGGACTATGGCGAGGCCCATTCAGCCCATCGAATCTGTTACACAGGAACAGGAGGAGGCCCATTCAGCCCCTCGAGCCTGTTACACAGGAACAGGAGGAGGCCCATTCAGCCCCTCGAGCCTGTTACACAGGAACAGGAGAAGACCCATTCAGCCCCTCAAGCTTGTTGCACAGGAACAGGTGGAGGCCCATTCAGCCCCTCGAGCCAGTTACACAGGAACAGGAGGAGGCCCATTCAGCCACTCGAGCCTGTTACACAGGAACAGGAGGAGGCCCATTCAGCTCCTCGAGCCTGTTACAAATGAACAGGAGGAGGCCCATTCAGCCACTTGACCCTGTTACACTGGAACAGTCGGAGGCCCATTCAGCCCCTCGAGACTGTTACATAAGAACCGGAGGAGGCCCATTCAGCCCCTCGAGCCTGTTACACAGGAACAGGAGGAGGCTCATTCAGCCCCTCGTGCTTTTCACACAGGAACAGGAGGAGTCCCATTCAGCCCCTCGAGCCTGTTACACAGGAACAGGAGGAGGCGCATTCAGCCCCTCGAGCCTGTTACACAGGAACAGGAGGAGGCCCATTCAGCCCCGCGAGCCTGTTGCACAGGAACAGGAGGAAGCCCATTCATCCTCTCGAGCCATTTACACAGGGACAGGAGGAGGCCCATTCAGCCCCTCGAGGCTGTTACACTGCAACAGGAGGAGGCCCGTTCAGCCCATTTAGCCTGTTACACTGGAACAGGAGGAGGCCCATTCAGCCTCTCCAGCCTGTTACACAGGAACAGGAAGAGGCCCATTCAGCACCTCGAGCCTGTTACACTGGAACAGGAGGAGACCCATTCAGCCCCTCGAGCCTGTTGCACAGGAAGTGGAGGCCCATTCAGTCCCTCGAGCCTGTTACACTGGAACAGGAGGAGGCCCATTCAGCCCCTCGAGCCTGTTACATAAGAACAGGAGGAGGCCCATTCAGCCCCTCGAGCCTGTTACACAGGAACAGGAGGAAACCCATTCAGCCCCTCGAGCCTGTTACACAGAGAACAGGAGGAGGTCCATTTAGCCCCTCGAGCCTGTTACGCAGGAACAGGAGGAGGCCCATTTAGCCCCTCGAGCCTGTTACACAGGAACAGGAAGCGGCCCATTCAGCCCCTCGAGCATGCTACACTGGAACAGGAGGAGGGCCATTCAGCACCTCGAGCCTGTTACACAGGAACAGGAGGAGGCCCATTCAGCCCCTCGAGCCTGTTGCACAGGAAGAGGAGGAGGCCCATTCAGCCCCTCGTGCCTGTTAAACAGGAAGAGGAGGAGGCCCATTCAGCCCCTCGAGCCTGTTACACTGGAACAGGAGGAGGCCCATTCAGCCCCTCGAGCCTGTTACATAAGAACAGGAGGAGGCCCATTCAGCCCCCGATTGTGTTACAGAGGAACCGGAGGAGGCCCATTCAGCCCGTTGAGCTTGTTGCACAGGAACAGGAGGAAGTCCATTCAGCCCCTCGAGCCTGTTACACAGGAACAGGAGGAGGCCCATTCAGCCGCTTGAGCTTTTTACACAGGAACATGAAGAGGCCCATTCTGCCCCTCGAGCCTGTTACACAGGAACAGGAAGAGGCCCATTCAGCCCCTCGAGCCTGTTACAGTGGAACAGGAGGAGGGCCATTCAGCACCTCGAGGCTGTTACACAGGAACAGGAGGAGGCCCATTCAGCGACTCGAGCCTGTTACACAGGAACAGGAGGAGGCACATTCAGCCCCTCGTGCCTGTTACGCAGGAACAGGAGGAGACCCATTCAGCCCCTCGAGCCTGTTGCACAGGAAGTGGAGGCCCATTCAGCCCTTCGAGTCTGTTACACTGGAACAGGAGGAGGCCCATTCAGCCCCTCGAGCCTGTTACATAAGAACAGGAGGAGGCCCATTCAGCCCCTCGAGCCTGTTACACAGGGAACAGGAGGAGGTCCATTTCGCCCCTCGAGCCTGTTACGCAGGAACAGGAGGAGGCCCATTTAGCCCCTCGAGCCTGTTACACAGGAACAGGAAGCGGCCCATTCAGCCCCTCGAGCCTGCTACACTGGAACAGGAGGAGGGCCATTCAGCACCTCGAGCCTGTTACACAGGAACAGGAGGAGGCCCATTCAGCTCCTCGAGCCTGTTACACAGGAAGATGAGGAGGCCCATTCAGCCCATCGAATCTGTTACACAGGAACATGAAGAGGCCTATTCAGCCCGTCGAGCCTGTAACACAGTAACAGGAGGAGGCCCATTCAGCCCTTCGAGCCTGTTACACAGGAACAGGAGGATGCCCATTCAGCCCCTCGAGCCTGTTACACAGGAACAGGAGGAGCCCCATTCAGCCCCTCAAGCCTGTTACACAGGAACAGGAGTAGGCCCATTCAGCCCCTCGAGTCTGTTACACAGGAACAGGAGGCCCATTTAAACACTCGAGCCTTTTACAAAGGAACAGGAAGAGGCCCATTCTGCCCCTCGAGCCAGTTAAACGGGAACCGGAGGAGGCCCATTCAACCCCTCGAGCCTGTTACACAGGAAGAGGAGGTGTCCCATTCAGCCCCTCGAGCCTGTTACACAGGAACAGGAGGAGGACCATTTAAACTCTCGAGCCTTTTACACAGGAACAGGAGGAGGCCCATTCTGCCCCTCGAGCCAGTTACACGGGAACCGGAGGAAGCCCATTCAGCCCCTCGAACTTGTTACACAGGAAGAGGTGAAGGCCCATTCAGCCCCTCGAGCCTGTTACACAGGAACAGGAGATGGCCCATTCAGCCCCTGGAGCCTGTTACACAGGACCAGGAGGAGGCCCATTCTGTCCCTTGAGCCTGTTACACAGGAACAGGAGGAAACCAATTCAGCCACACGAGCCTTTTACACAGGAACAGGAGGAGGGCCATTCAGCACCTCGAGCCTGTTACACAGGAACAGGAGGAGGCCCATTCAGCCCCGTGAGCCTGTTACACAGGAACAGGAGGAGGCCCATTCAGCCCCGCGAGCCTGTTACACAGGACTATGAGGAGGCCCATTCAGCCCATCGAATCTGTTACACAGGAACAGGAGGAGGCCCATTCAGCCCCTCAAACCTGTTACACAGGCACAGGAGGAGGCCCATTCAGCCCATCGAATCTGTTACACAGGAACACAGGAGGCCCATTCAACACCTCGAGCCTGTTACACAGGAACAGAAGGAGGCCCATTCAGCCCCTCGAATCTGTTACACAGGAACAGGCGGAGGCCCATTCAGCCCCTCGAGCCAGTTACACAGGAACAGGAGGAGGCCCATTCAGCCCCTCGAGCCTGTTACTCGGGAACCGGAGGAGGCCCATTCAGCCCCTCGGGCCTGTTACACAGAACTATGGCGAGGCCCATTCAGCCCCTCGAGCCTGTTACACAGGAACAGGAGGAGGCCCATTCAGCCCCTCGAGCCTGTTACACAGGAACAGGAGGAGGCCCATTCAGCCCCTCGAGTCTGTTACACAGGAACAGGAGGAGACCCATTCAGCCCCTCAAGCTTGTTGCACAGGAACAGGTGGAGGCCCATTCAGCCCCTCGAGCCAGTTACACAGGAACAGGAGGAGGCCCATTCAGCCCCTCGAGCCTTTTACACAGGAACAGGAGGAGGCCCATTCAGCTCCTCGAGCCTGTTACAAATGAACAGGAGGAGGCCCATTCAGCCACTTGACCCTGTTACACTGGAACAGGAGGAGGCCCATTCCGCCCCTCGAGCCTGTTACACAGGAACAGGAGGAGGCTCATTCAGCCCCTCGTGCTTTTCACACAGGAACAGGAGGAGTCCCATTCAGCCCCTCGAGCCTGTTACACAGGAACAGGAGGAGGCGCATTCAGCCCCTCGAGCCTGTTACACAGGAACAGGAGGAGGCCCATTCAGCCCCGCGAGCCTGTTGCACAGGAACAGGAGGAAGCCCATTCATCCTCTCGAGCCATTTACACAGGGACAGGAGGAGGCCCATTCAGCCCCTCGAGGCTGTTACATTGCAACAGGAGGAGGCCCGTTCAGCCCATTTAGCCTGTTACACTGGAACAGGAGGAGGCCCATTCAGCCTCTCCAGCCTGTTACACAGGAACAGGAAGAGGCCCATTCAGCACCTCGAGCCTGTTACACTGGAACAGGAGGAGACCCATTCAGCCCCTCGAGCCTGTTGCACAGGAAGTGGAGGCCCATTCAGTCCCTCGAGCCTGTTACACTGGAACAGGAGGAGGCCCATTCAGCCCCTCGAGCCTGTTACATAAGAACAGGAGGAGGCCCATTCAGCCCCTCGAGCCTGTTACACAGGAACAGGAGGAAACCCATTCAGCCCCTCGAGCCTGTTACACAGGGAACAGGAGGAGGTCCATTTAGCCCCTCGAGCCTGTTACGCAGGAACAGGAGGAGGCCCATTTAGCCCCTCGAGCCTGTTACACAGGAACAGGAGGAGGCCTATTCAGCCCCTTGAGCTTGTTTCACAAGAACAGGTGGAGGCCCATTCAGCCCCTCGAGCCTGTTACGCAGGAACAGGAGGAGGCCCATTCAGCCCCTCGAGCCTGTTACACTGGAACAGGAGGAGGCCCATTCAGCCCCTCGAGCCTCTTGCTCTGGAACAGGAGGTGGCCCATTAGCCCCTCGAGCCTGTTAAATAGGAACAGAGGTTAGCCTATTCAGCCCCTCCAGCCTGTTAAACAGGAACAGGAGTAGGCCCATTCAGCCCCTTGAGCCTGTTGCACGGTAACAGGCGGCCCATTCAGCCCCTCGAGCCTGTTACACAGGAATAGGAGGAGGACCATTTAACTCTCGAGCCTTTGACACAGGAACAGGAGGAGGCCCATTCTGCCCATCGAGCCTGTTACACAGGAACAGGAGTAGGCCCATTCAGCCCCTCGAGCCTGTTACACTGGAACAGGAAGAGGCATAGTCAGCCCCTCGAGCCTCTTGCTCTGGAACAGGAGGTGGCCCATTCAGCCCCTCGAGCTTGTTACACAGGAACAGGAGGAGGCCCATTCAGCCCCTCGAGCCTGTTACACAGGAACAGGAGGAGGCCCATTCAGCACCTCGAGCCTGTTAAACAGGAGCAGGAGGAGGCCCATTCAGCCCCTCGAGCCTGTTACACAGGAACAGGAGGAAACCAATTCAGCCACACGAGCCTTTTACACAGGAACAGGAGGAGGGCCATTCAGCACCTCGAGCCTGTTACACAGGAACAGGAGGAGACCCATTCAGTCCCTTGAGCCTGTTACACAGGAACAGGAGGAGGCCCATTCAGCCCCTCGAGCCTGTTACACAGGAACAGGAATAGGCCCATTCAACCTCTCGAGCCTGTTACACAGGAACAGGAGGAGGCCCATTCAGCCCCTCGAGTCTGTTACACAGGAACAGGAGGAGACCCATTCAGCCCCTGAAGCTTGTTGCACAGGAACAGGTGGAGGCCCATTCAGCCCCTCGAGCCAGTTACACAGGAACAGGAGGAGGCACATTCAGCCCCTCGAGCCTGTTACTCGGGAACCGGAGGAGGCCCATTCAGCCCCTCGAGCCTGTTACACCTGAACCGGAGGAAGCCCATTCATCCCCTCGAGCCTGTTACACAGGAACAGGAGGCCATTCAGCCCCTCGAGACTGTTTCACAGGAACAGGAGGAGGCCCGTTCAGCCCCTCGAGCCTTTTACACAGGAACAGGAGGTGGCCCATTCAGCTCCTCGAGCCTGTTACAAATGAACAGGAGGAGGCCCATTCAGCTCCTCGAGCCTGTTACAAATGAACAGGAGGAGGCCCATTCAGCCACTTGACCCTGTTACACTGGAACAGGAGGAGGCCCATTCAGCCCCTCGAGACTGTCACATAAGAACAGGAGGAGGCCCATTCAGCCCCTCGAGCCTGTTACACAGGAACAGGAGGAGGCCCATTCAGCCCCTCGAGCCTGTTACACAGGAACAGGAGGAGGCCCATTCAGCCCCTCGAGCCTGTTACACAGGAACAGGAGGAGGCCCATTCAGCCCCTCGAGCCTGTTACACAGGAACAGGAGGAGGCCCATTCAGCCCCTCGAGCCTGTTACACAGGAACAGGCGGAGGCCCATTCAGCCCCTCGAGCCTGTTACACAGGAACAGGCGGAGGCCCATTCAGCCCCTCGAGCCTGTTACACAGGAACAGGAGGAGGCCCATTCAGCCCCTCGAGCCTGTTACACATGAACAGAAGGAGGCCCATTCAGCCCCTCGAGCTTTTCACACAGGAACAGGAGGAGTCCCATTCAGCCCCTCGAGCCTATTACACAGGAACAGGAGGAGGCGCATTCAGCCCCTCGAGCCTGTTACACAGGAACAGGAGGAGGCCCATTCAGCCCCGCGAGCCTGTTGCACAGGAACAGGAGGCCCATTCAGCCCCTCGAGCCTATTACACAGGAAGAGCTGGAGGCCCATTCAGCCCCTCGAGTCTGTTACACAGGAACAGGAGGAGGCCCATTCAGCCCCTCGAGGCTGTTACACTGGAACAGGAGGAGGCCCGTTCAGCCCATTTAGCCTGTTACACAGGAACAGGAGGAGGCCCATTCAGCCTCTCGAGCCTGTTACACAGGAACAGGAGGAGGCCCATTCAGCCCCTCAAGCCTGTTGCACTGGAACAGGAGGAGGACAATTCTGCACCTCGAGCCTGTTACAGAAGAACAGGAGGAGGCCCATTCAGCCCCCGAGTGTGTTACAGAGGAACCGGAGAAGGCCTATTCAGCCCGTTGAGCTTGTTACACAGGAACAGGAAGAGGCCCATGCAGCTCCTCGAGCCTGTAACACTGGAACAGGAGGAGGCCCATTCAGCCCCTCGAGCCTGTTACACAGGAACAGGAGGATGCCCATTCAGCCCCTCGAGCCTGTTACACAGGAACAGGAGGAGCCCCATTCAGCCCCTCAAGCCTGTTACACAGGAACAGGAGTAGGCCCATTCAGCCCCTCGAGTCTGTTACACAGGAACAGGAGGCCCATTTAAACACTCGAGCCTTTTACAAAGGAACAGGAAGAGGCCCATTCTGCCCCTCGAGCCAGTTAAACGGGAACCGGAGGAGGCCCATTCAACCCCTCGAGCCTGTTACACAGGAAGAGGAGGTGTCCCATTCAGCCCCTCGAGCCTGTTACACAGGAACAGGAGGAGGACCATTTAAACTCTCGAGCCTTTTACACAGGAACAGGAGGAGGCCCATTCTGCCCCTCGAGCCAGTTACACGGGAACCGGAGGAAGCCCATTCAGCCCCTCGAACTTGTTACACAGGAAGAGGTGAAGGCCCATTCAGCCCCTCGAGCCTGTTACACAGGAACAGGAGATGGCCCATTCAGCCCCTGGAGCCTGTTACACAGGACCAGGAGGAGGCCCATTCTGTCCCTTGAGCCTGTTACACAGGAACAGGAGGAAACCAATTCAGCCACACGAGCCTTTTACACAGGAACAGGAGGAGGGCCATTCAGCACCTCGAGCCTGTTACACAGGAACAGGAGGAGGCCCATTCAGCCCCGTGAGCCTGTTACACAGGAACAGGAGGAGGCCCATTCAGCCCCGCGAGCCTGTTACACAGGACTATGAGGAGGCCCATTCAGCCCATCGAATCTGTTACACAGGAACAGGAGGAGGCCCATTCAGCCCCTCAAACCTGTTACACAGGCACAGGAGGAGGCCCATTCAGGCCATCGAATCTGTTACACAGGAACACAGGAGGCCCATTCAACACCTCGAGCCTGTTACACAGGAACAGAAGGAGGCCCATTCAGCCCCTCGAATCTGTTACACAGGAACAGGCGGAGGCCCATTCAGCCCCTCGAGCCAGTTACACAGGAACAGGAGGAGGCCCATTCAGCCCCTCGAGCCTGTTACTCGGGAACCGGAGGAGGCCCATTCAGCCCCTCGGGCCTGTTACACAGAACTATGGCGAGGCCCATTCAGCCCCTCGAGCCTGTTACACAGGAACAGGAGGAGGCCCATTCAGCCCCTCGAGCCTGTTACACAGGAACAGGAGGAGGCCCATTCAGCCCCTCGAGTCTGTTACACAGGAACAGGAGGAGACCCATTCAGCCCCTCAAGCTTGTTGCACAGGAACAGGTGGAGGCCCATTCAGCCCCTCGAGCCAGTTACACAGGAACAGGAGGAGGCCCATTCAGCCCCTCGAGCCTTTTACACAGGAACAGGAGGAGGCCCATTCAGCTCCTCGAGCCTGTTACAAATGAACAGGAGGAGGCCCATTCAGCCACTTGACCCTGTTACACTGGAACAGGAGGAGGCCCATTCCGCCCCTCGAGCCTGTTACACAGGAACAGGAGGAGGCTCATTCAGCCCCTCGTGCTTTTCACACAGGAACAGGAGGAGTCCCATTCAGCCCCTCGAGCCTGTTACACAGGAACAGGAGGAGGCGCATTCAGCCCCTCGAGCCTGTTACACAGGAACAGGAGGAGGCCCATTCAGCCCCGCGAGCCTGTTGCACAGGAACAGGAGGAAGCCCATTCATCCTCTCGAGCCATTTACACAGGGACAGGAGGAGGCCCATTCAGCCCCTCGAGGCTGTTACACTGCAACAGGAGGAGGCCCGTTCAGCCCATTTAGCCTGTTACACTGGAACAGGAGGAGGCCCATTCAGCCTCTCCAGCCTGTTACACAGGAACAGGAAGAGGCCCATTCAGCACCTCGAGCCTGTTACACTGGAACAGGAGGAGACCCATTCAGCCCCTCGAGCCTGTTGCACAGGAAGTGGAGGCCCATTCAGTCCCTCGAGCCTGTTACACTGGAACAGGAGGAGGCCCATTCAGCCCCTCGAGCCTGTTACATAAGAACAGGAGGAGGCCCATTCAGCCCCTCGAGCCTGTTACACAGGAACAGGAGGAAACCCATTCAGCCCCTCGAGCCTGTTACACAGGGAACAGGAGGAGGTCCATTTAGCCCCTCGAGCCTGTTACGCAGGAACAGGAGGAGGCCCATTTAGCCCCTCGAGCCTGTTACACAGGAACAGGAGGAGGCCTATTCAGCCCCTTGAGCTTGTTTCACAAGAACAGGTGGAGGCCCATTCAGCCCCTCGAGCCTGTTACGCAGGAACAGGAGGAGGCGCATTCAGCCCCTCGAGCCTGTTACACTGGAACAGGAGGAGGCCCATTCAGCCCCTCGAGCCTCTTGCTCTGGAACAGGAGGTGGCCCATTAGCCCCTCGAGCCTGTTAAATAGGAACAGAGGTTAGCCTATTCAGCCCCTCCAGCCTGTTAAACAGGAACAGGAGTAGGCCCATTCAGCCCCTTGAGCCTGTTGCACGGTAACAGGCGGCCCATTCAGCCCCTCGAGCCTGTTACACAGGAATAGGAGGAGGACCATTTAACTCTCGAGCCTTTGACACAGGAACAGGAGGAGGCCCATTCTGCCCATCGAGCCTGTTACACAGGAACAGGAGTAGGCCCATTCAGCCCCTCGAGCCTGTTACACTGGAACAGGAAGAGGCATAGTCAGCCCCTCGAGCCTCTTGCTCTGGAACAGGAGGTGGCCCATTCAGCCCCTCGAGCTTGTTACACAGGAACAGGAGGAGGCCCATTCAGCCCCTCGAGCCTGTTACACAGGAACAGGAGGAGGCCCATTCAGCACCTCGAGCCTGTTAAACAGGAGCAGGAGGAGGCCCATTCAGCCCCTCGAGCCTGTTACACAGGAACAGGAGGAAACCAATTCAGCCACACGAGCCTTTTACACAGGAACAGGAGGAGGGCCATTCAGCACCTCGAGCCTGTTACACAGGAACAGGAGGAGACCCATTCAGTCCCTTGAGCCTGTTACACAGGAACAGGAGGAGGCCCATTCAGCCCCTCGAGCCTGTTACACAGGAACAGGAATAGGCCCATTCAACCTCTCGAGCCTGTTACACAGGAACAGGAGGAGGCCCATTCAGCCCCTCGAGTCTGTTACACAGGAACAGGAGGAGACCCATTCAGCCCCTGAAGCTTGTTGCACAGGAACAGGTGGAGGCCCATTCAGCCCCTCGAGCCAGTTACACAGGAACAGGAGGAGGCACATTCAGCCCCTCGAGCCTGTTACTCGGGAACCGGAGGAGGCCCATTCAGCCCCTCGAGCCTGTTACACCTGAACCGGAGGAAGCCCATTCATCCCCTCGAGCCTGTTACACAGGAACAGGAGGCCATTCAGCCCCTCGAGACTGTTTCACAGGAACAGGAGGAGGCCCGTTCAGCCCCTCGAGCCTTTTACACAGGAACAGGAGGTGGCCCATTCAGCTCCTCGAGCCTGTTACAAATGAACAGGAGGAGGCCCATTCAGCTCCTCGAGCCTGTTACAAATGAACAGGAGGAGGCCCATTCAGCCACTTGACCCTGTTACACTGGAACAGGAGGAGGCCCATTCAGCCCCTCGAGACTGTCACATAAGAACAGGAGGAGGCCCATTCAGCCCCTCGAGCCTGTTACACAGGAACAGGAGGAGGCCCATTCAGCCCCTCGAGCCTGTTACACAGGAACAGGAGGAGGCCCATTCAGCCCCTCGAGCCTGTTACACAGGAACAGGAGGAGGCCCATTCAGCCCCTCGAGCCTGTTACACAGGAACAGGAGGAGGCCCATTCAGCCCCTCGAGCCTGTTACACATGAACAGGAGGAGGCCCATTCAGCCCCTCGAGCTTTTCACACAGGAACAGGAGGAGTCCCATTCAGCCCCTCGAGCCTATTACACAGGAACAGGAGGAGGCGCATTCAGCCCCTCGAGCCTGTTACACAGGAACAGGAGGAGGCCCATTCAGCCCCGCGAGCCTGTTGCACAGGAACAGGAGGCCCATTCAGCCCCTCGAGCCTATTACACAGGAAGAGCTGGAGGCCCATTCAGCCCCTCGAGTCTGTTACACAGGAACAGGAGGAGGCCCATTCAGCCCCTCGAGGCTGTTACACTGGAACAGGAGGAGGCCCGTTCAGCCCATTTAGCCTGTTACACAGGAACAGGAGGAGGCCCATTCAGCCTCTCGAGCCTGTTACACAGGAACAGGAGGAGGCCCATTCAGCCCCTCAAGCCTGTTGCACTGGAACAGGAGGAGGACAATTCTGCACCTCGAGCCTGTTACAGAAGAACAGGAGGAGGCCCATTCAGCCCCCGAGTGTGTTACAGAGGAACCGGAGAAGGCCTATTCAGCCCGTTGAGCTTGTTACACAGGAACAGGAAGAGGCCCATGCAGCCCCTCGAGCCTGTAACACTGGAACAGGAGGAGGCCCATTCAGTCCCTCGAGCCTGTTACACAGGAACAGGAGGAGGCCCATTCAGCCCTTCGAGCCTGTTACACAGTAACAGGTGGCCCATTCAGCCCCTCGAGCCTGTTACACAGGAACAGGAGGAGGCCCATTCAGCCCTTCGAGCCTGTTACACAGTAACAGGTGGCCCATTCAGCCCTTCGAGCCTGTTACACAGTAACAGGTGGCCCATTCAGCCCCTCGAGCCTGTAACACTGGAACAGGAGGAGGCCCATTCTGTCCCTCGAGACTGTTATACAGGAACAGGAGGAGGCTCATTCAGACCCTCGAGCCTGTTACACAGGAACAGGAGGAGGCCCATTCAGCCCCGCGAGCCTGTTGCACAGGACTATGAGGAGGCCCATTCAGCCCATCGAATCTGTTGCACAGGAAAAGGAAGAGACCCATTCAGTCCCTTGAGCCTGTTACACAGGAACAGGAGGAATCCAATTCAGCCACACGAGCCTTTTACACAGGAACAGGAGGAGTGCCATTCAGCACCTCGAGCCTGTTGAACAGGAACAGGAGGAGGCCTATTCAACCCTGCGAGCCTGTTACACAGGACTATGAGGAGGCCCATTCAGCCCATCGAACCTGTTACACAGGAACAGGAGGAGGCCCATTCAGCCCCTCGAGTCTGTTACACAGGTACAGTAGGAGGCCCATTCAACACCTCGAGCCTGTTACACAGGAATAGGAGGAGGCTCATTCAGCCCCTTGAGTCTGTTTCACAGGAACAGGAGGAGACCCATTCAGCCCCTCAAGCTTGTTGCACAGGAACAGGCGGAGGCCCATTCAGCCCCTCGAACCTGTTACACAGGAAGAGGATAAGGCCCATTCAGCCCCTCGAGTCTATTACTCTGGAACAGGATGAGGCCCATTCAGCCCCTCGAGCATGTTACACAGGAACAGGAGGAGGCCCATTCAGCCCCTCGAGCCTGTTACAAATGAACAGGAGGAGGCCCATTCAGCCACTTGAGCCTGTTGCACTGGAACACAAGGAGGCCCATTCAGCCCCTCGAGCCTGTTACATAAGAACAGGAGGAGGCCCATTCAGCACCCGAGTGTGTTACAGAGGAACCGGAGGAGGCCCATTCAGCCCGTTGAGCTTGTTACACAGGAACAGGAGGAGGCCATTCAGCCCCTAGAGCCTGTTACACATGAACAGGAGTAGGCCCATTCAGCCCCTCGAGCCTGTTACACAGGAACAGGAGGAGGCCCATTCAGCACCCGAGTGTGTTACACATGAACAGGAGTAGGCCCATTCAGCCCCTCGAGCCTGTTACACAGGAAGAGCTGGAGGCCCATTCAGCCCCTCGAGTCTGTTACACAGGAACAGGAGGAGGCCCATTCAGCCCCTCGAGGCTGTTACACTGGAACAGGAGGAGGCCCGTTCAGCCCATTTAGCCTGTTACACAGGAACAGGAGGAGGCCCATTCAGCCTCTCGAGCCTGTTACACAGGAACAGGAGGAGGCCCATTCAGCCCCTCAAGCCTGTTGCACTGGAACAGGAGGAGGACAATTCTGCACCTCGAGCCTGTTACAGAAGAACAGGAGGAGGCCCATTCAGCCCCCGAGTGTGTTACAGAGGAACCGGAGAAGGCCTATTCAGCCCGTTGAGCTTGTTACACAGGAACAGGAAGAGGCCCATGCAGCCCCTCGAGCCTGTAACACTGGAACAGGAGGAGGCCCATTCAGTCCCTCGAGCCTGTTACACAGGAACAGGAGGAGGCCCATTCAGCCCTTCGAGCCTGTTACACAGTAACAGGTGGCCCATTCAGCCCCTCGAGCCTGTTACACAGGAACAGGAGGAGGCCCATTCAGCCCTTCGAGCCTGTTACACAGTAACAGGTGGCCCATTCAGCCCTTCGAGCCTGTTACACAGTAACAGGTGGCCCATTCAGCCCCTCGAGCCTGTAACACTGGAACAGGAGGAGGCCCATTCTGTCCCTCGAGACTGTTATACAGGAACAGGAGGAGGCTCATTCAGACCCTCGAGCCTGTTACACAGGAACAGGAGGAGGCCCATTCAGCCCCGCGAGCCTGTTGCACAGGACTATGAGGAGGCCCATTCAGCCCATCGAATCTGTTGCACAGGAAAAGGAAGAGACCCATTCAGTCCCTTGAGCCTGTTACACAGGAACAGGAGGAATCCAATTCAGCCACACGAGCCTTTTACACAGGAACAGGAGGAGTGCCATTCAGCACCTCGAGCCTGTTGAACAGGAACAGGAGGAGGCCTATTCAACCCTGCGAGCCTGTTACACAGGACTATGAGGAGGCCCATTCAGCCCATCGAACCTGTTACACAGGAACAGGAGGAGGCCCATTCAGCCCCTCGAGTCTGTTACACAGGTACAGTAGGAGGCCCATTCAACACCTCGAGCCTGTTACACAGGAATAGGAGGAGGCTCATTCAGCCCCTTGAGTCTGTTTCACAGGAACAGGAGGAGACCCATTCAGCCCCTCAAGCTTGTTGCACAGGAACAGGCGGAGGCCCATTCAGCCCCTCGAACCTGTTACACAGGAAGAGGATAAGGCCCATTCAGCCCCTCGAGTCTATTACTCTGGAACAGGATGAGGCCCATTCAGCCCCTCGAGCATGTTACACAGGAACAGGAGGAGGCCCATTCAGCCCCTCGAGCCTGTTACAAATGAACAGGAGGAGGCCCATTCAGCCACTTGAGCCTGTTGCACTGGAACACAAGGAGGCCCATTCAGCCCCTCGAGCCTGTTACATAAGAACAGGAGGAGGCCCATTCAGCACCCGAGTGTGTTACAGAGGAACCGGAGGAGGCCCATTCAGCCCGTTGAGCTTGTTACACAGGAACAGGAGGAGGCCATTCAGCCCCTAGAGCCTGTTACACATGAACAGGAGTAGGCCCATTCAGCCCCTCGAGCCTGTTACACAGGAACAGGAGGAGGCCCATTCAGCCTCTCGAGCCTGTTACATAGGAAAAGGAGGAGGTCCATTCAACCCCTCGAGCCTGCTACACAGGAAGAGGAGGAGGTCCATTCAACCCCTCGAGCCTGCTACACAGGAAGAGGAGGAGGCCCATTCAGCCCCTCGAGCCTGTAACACAGGAACAGGAGGCCCATTCAGCCCCTCGAGCCTGTTTCACAGGAACAGGAGGAGGCCCATTCAGCCCGTTGAGCTTGTTACACAGGAACAGGAGGAGGCCATTCAGCCCCTAGAGCCTGTTACACATGAACAGGAGTAGGCCCATTCAGCCCCTCGAGCCTGTTACACAGGAACAGGAGGAGGCCCATTCAGCCTCTCGAGCCTGTTACATAGGAAAAGGAGGAGGTCCATTCAACCCCTCGAGCCTGCTACACAGGAAGAGGAGGAGGTCCATTCAACCCCTCGAGCCTGCTACACAGGAAGAGGAGGAGGCCCATTCAGCCCCTCGAGCCTGTAACACAGGAACAGGAGGCCCGTTCAGCCCCTCGAGCCTGTTACACAGGAACAGGAGGTGGCCCATTCAGCCCTTCGAGCCTGTTACAAATGAACAGGAGGAGGCCCATTCAGCACCCGAGTGTGTTCCAGAGGAACAGGAGGAGGCCCAGTCAGCCCGTTGAGCTTGTTACACAGGAACAGGAGGACGCCATTCAGCCCCTCGAACCTGTTACACAGGAACAGGAGGAGGCCCATTCAGCCCCTCGAGCCATTTACACAGGGACAGGAGGAGACCCATTCAACCCCTCGAGCCTGCTACACAGGAAGAGGAGGAGGCCCATTCAGCCCCTCGAGCCTGTTACAGAGGAACAGGAGGCCCATTCAGCCCCTCGAGCCTATTACACAGGAAGAGCAGGAGGCCCATTTAAACTCTCGAGCCTGTTACACAGGAACAGGAGGAGGCCCATTCAGCCCATTTAGCCTGTTACACTGGAACAGGAGGAGGCCCATTCTGCCACTCGAGCCTGTTACAGAAGAACAGGAGGCCCATTCAGTCCCCGAGTGTGTTACAGAGGAACCGGAGGAGGCCTATTCAGCCCGTTGAGCTTGTTACACAGGAACAGGAAGAGGCCCATTCAGCCCCTCGAGCCTGTTACACAGGAACAGTAGGAGGCCCATTCAGCCCTTCGAGCCTGTTACACAGTAACAGGCGGCCCATTCAGCCCCTCGAGCCTGTTACACAGGAACAGGAGGAGAACCATTTAACTCTCGAGCCTTTTACACAGGAGAAGGAGGAGGCCCATTCTGCCCCTTGAGCCACTTAGACGGGAACCGGAGGAGGCCCATTCAGCCCCTCAAGCCTGTTACACAGGAAGAGGAGGAGGCCCATTCAGCCCCTCAAGCCTGTTACCCAGGAACAGGAGGAGGCCCATTCAGCCCCTCGAGCCTGTTACACAGGAACAGGAGGAGGCCCATTCAGCCCCTCGAGCCTGTTGCACTGGAACAGGAGGAGGCCCATTCAGCCCCTCGAGCCTCTTGCTCTGGAACAGGAGGTGGCCCATTCAGCCCCTCGAGCCTGTTACATAGGAACAGGAGTTAGCCTATTCAGCCCCTCCAGCCTGTTAAACAGGAACAGGAGTAGGCCCATTCAGCCCCTCGAGCCTGTTACACAGGAATAGGAGGAGGACCATTTAACTCTCGAGCCTTTTACACAGGAACAGGAGGAGGCCCATTTTGCCCCTCGAGCCTGTTACACAGGAACAGGAGGAGGCCCATTCAGCCCCTCGAGCCTGTTACACTGGAACAGGAAGAGGCACATTCAGCCCCTTGAGCCTCTTGCTCTGGAACAGGAGGTGGCCCATTCAGCCCCTCGAGCTTGTTACACAGGAACAGGAGGAGGCCCATTCAGCCCCTCGAGCCTGTTACATAGGAACATGAGGAGGCCCATTCAGCCCCTCGAGCTTGTTACACAGGAACAGGAGGAGGCCCATTCAGCCCCTTGAGCCTGTTACATAGGAACATGAGGAGGCCCATTCAGCCCCTCGAGTCTGTTACACTGGAACAGGATGAGGCCCATTCAGCCCCTCGAGCCTGTTACACAGGAACAGGAGGAGGCCTATTCGGGCCCTCGAGACTGTTATACTGGAAGAGGAGGATGCCCATTCAGCCCCTCGAGCCTGTTACACAGGAACAGGAGGAGGCCTATTCAGCCCCTCGAGCCTGTTACACAGGAACAGGAGGAGGCCCATTCAGCCCTTCGAGCCTGTTACACAGTAACAGGTGGCCCATTCAGCCCTTCGAGCCTGTTACACAGTAACAGGTGGCCCATTCAGCCCATCGAATCTGTTACACAGGAACAGGAGGAGGCGCATTCAGCCCCTCGACCCTGTTACACAGGAACAGGAGGAGGCCCATTCAGCCCCGCGAGCCTGTTGCACAGGAACAGGAGGCCCATTCAGCCCCTCGAGCCTATTACACAGGAAGAGCTGGAGGCCCATTCAGCCCCTCGAGTCTGTTACACAGGAACAGGAGGAGGCCCATTCAGCCCCTCGATGCTGTTACACTGGAACAGGAGGAGGCCCGTTCAGCCCATTTAGCCTGTTACATAGGAACAGGAGTTAGCCTATTCAGCCCCTCCAGCCTGTTAAACAGGAACAGCAGTAGGCCCATTCAGCCCCTCGAGCCTGTTGCACAGTAACAGGCGGCCCATTCAGCCCCTCGAGCCTGTTACACAGGAATAGGAGGAGGACCATTTAACTCTCGAGCCTTTGACACAGGAACAGGAGGAGGCCCATTCTGCCCATCGAGCCTGTTACACAGGAACAGGAGGAGGCCCATTCAGCCCCTCGAGCCTGTTACACTGGAACAGGAAGAGGCATAGTCAGCCCCTCGAGCCTCTTGCTCTGGAACAGGAGGTGGCCCATTCAGCCCCTCGAGCTTGTTACACAGGAACAGGAGGAGGCCCATTCAGCCCCTCGAGCCTGTTACATAGGAACATGAGGAGGCCCATTCAGCCCCTCGAGTCTGTTACACAGGAACAGGAGGCCCATTCAGCCCCTCGAGCCTGTAACACAGGAACAGGAGTAGGCCCATTCAGACCCTCGAGCCTGTTACACAGGAACAGGAGGAGGCCCATTCAGCCCCTCGAGCCTGTTACACAGGAACAGGAGGAGCCCCATTCAGCCCCTCAAGCCTGTTACACAGGAACAGGAGTAGGCCCATTCAGCCCCTCGAGTCTGTTACACAGGAACAGGAGGCCCATTTAAACACTCGAGCCTTTTACAAAGGAACAGGAAGAGGCCCATTCTGCCCCTCGAGCCAGTTAAACGGGAACCGGAGGAGGCCCATTCAACCCCTCGAGCCTGTTACACAGGAAGAGGAGGTGTCCCATTCAGCCCCTCGAGCCTGTTACACAGGAACAGGAGGAGGACCATTTAAACTCTCGAGCCTTTTACACAGGAACAGGAGGAGGCCCATTCTGCCCCTCGAGCCAGTTACACGGGAACCGGAGGAAGCCCATTCAGCCCCTCGAACTTGTTACACAGGAAGAGGTGAAGGCCCATTCAGCCCCTCGAGCCTGTTACACAGGAACAGGAGATGGCCCATTCAGCCCCTGGAGCCTGTTACACAGGACCAGGAGGAGGCCCATTCTGTCCCTTGAGCCTGTTACACAGGAACAGGAGGAAACCAATTCAGCCACACGAGCCTTTTACACAGGAACAGGAGGAGGGCCATTCAGCACCTCGAGCCTGTTACACAGGAACAGGAGGAGGCCCATTCAGCCCCGTGAGCCTGTTACACAGGAACAGGAGGAGGCCCATTCAGCCCCGCGAGCCTGTTACACAGGACTATGAGGAGGCCCATTCAGCCCATCGAATCTGTTACACAGGAACAGGAGGAGGCCCATTCAGCCCCTCAAACCTGTTACACAGGCACAGGAGGAGGCCCATTCAGGCCATCGAATCTGTTACACAGGAACACAGGAGGCCCATTCAACACCTCGAGCCTGTTACACAGGAACAGAAGGAGGCCCATTCAGCCCCTCGAATCTGTTACACAGGAACAGGCGGGGGCCCATTCAGCCCCTCGAGCCAGTTACACAGGAACAGGAGGAGGCCCATTCAGCCCCTCGAGCCTGTTACTCGGGAACCGGAGGAGGCCCATTCAGCCCCTCGGGCCTGTTACACAGAACTATGGCGAGGCCCATTCAGCCCCTCGAGCCTGTTACACAGGAACAGGAGGAGGCCCATTCAGCCCCTCGAGCCTGTTACACAGGAACAGGAGGAGGCCCATTCAGCCCCTCGAGTCTGTTACACAGGAACAGGAGGAGACCCATTCAGCCCCTCAAGCTTGTTGCACAGGAACAGGTGGAGGCCCATTCAGCCCCTCGAGCCAGTTACACAGGAACAGGAGGAGGCCCATTCAGCCCCTCGAGCCTTTTACACAGGAACAGGAGGAGGCCCATTCAGCTCCTCGAGCCTGTTACAAATGAACAGGAGGAGGCCCATTCAGCCACTTGACCCTGTTACACTGGAACAGGAGGAGGCCCATTCCGCCCCTCGAGCCTGTTACACAGGAACAGGAGGAGGCTCATTCAGCCCCTCGTGCTTTTCACACAGGAACAGGAGGAGTCCCATTCAGCCCCTCGAGCCTGTTACACAGGAACAGGAGGAGGCGCATTCAGCCCCTCGAGCCTGTTACACAGGAACAGGAGGAGGCCCATTCAGCCCCGCGAGCCTGTTGCACAGGAACAGGAGGAAGCCCATTCATCCTCTCGAGCCATTTACACAGGGACAGGAGGAGGCCCATTCAGCCCCTCGAGGCTGTTACACTGCAACAGGAGGAGGCCCGTTCAGCCCATTTAGCCTGTTACACTGGAACAGGAGGAGGCCCATTCAGCCTCTCCAGCCTGTTACACAGGAACAGGAAGAGGCCCATTCAGCACCTCGAGCCTGTTACACTGGAACAGGAGGAGACCCATTCAGCCCCTCGAGCCTGTTGCACAGGAAGTGGAGGCCCATTCAGTCCCTCGAGCCTGTTACACTGGAACAGGAGGAGGCCCATTCAGCCCCTCGAGCCTGTTACATAAGAACAGGAGGAGGCCCATTCAGCCCCTCGAGCCTGTTACACAGGAACAGGAGGAAACCCATTCAGCCCCTCGAGCCTGTTACACAGGGAACAGGAGGAGGTCCATTTAGCCCCTCGAGCCTGTTACGCAGGAACAGGAGGAGGCCCATTTAGCCCCTCGAGCCTGTTACACAGGAACAGGAGGAGGCCTATTCAGCCCCTTGAGCTTGTTTCACAAGAACAGGTGGAGGCCCATTCAGCCCCTCGAGCCTGTTACGCAGGAACAGGAGGAGGCGCATTCAGCCCCTCGAGCCTGTTACACTGGAACAGGAGGAGGCCCATTCAGCCCCTCGAGCCTCTTGCTCTGGAACAGGAGGTGGCCCATTAGCCCCTCGAGCCTGTTAAATAGGAACAGAGGTTAGCCTATTCAGCCCCTCCAGCCTGTTAAACAGGAACAGGAGTAGGCCCATTCAGCCCCTTGAGCCTGTTGCACGGTAACAGGCGGCCCATTCAGCCCCTCGAGCCTGTTACACAGGAATAGGAGGAGGACCATTTAACTCTCGAGCCTTTGACACAGGAACAGGAGGAGGCCCATTCTGCCCATCGAGCCTGTTACACAGGAACAGGAGTAGGCCCATTCAGCCCCTCGAGCCTGTTACACTGGAACAGGAAGAGGCATAGTCAGCCCCTCGAGCCTCTTGCTCTGGAACAGGAGGTGGCCCATTCAGCCCCTCGAGCTTGTTACACAGGAACAGGAGGAGGCCCATTCAGCCCCTCGAGCCTGTTACACAGGAACAGGAGGAGGCCCATTCAGCACCTCGAGCCTGTTAAACAGGAGCAGGAGGAGGCCCATTCAGCCCCTCGAGCCTGTTACACAGGAACAGGAGGAAACCAATTCAGCCACACGAGCCTTTTACACAGGAACAGGAGGAGGGCCATTCAGCACCTCGAGCCTGTTACACAGGAACAGGAGGAGACCCATTCAGTCCCTTGAGCCTGTTACACAGGAACAGGAGGAGGCCCATTCAGCCCCTCGAGCCTGTTACACAGGAACAGGAATAGGCCCATTCAACCTCTCGAGCCTGTTACACAGGAACAGGAGGAGGCCCATTCAGCCCCTCGAGTCTGTTACACAGGAACAGGAGGAGACCCATTCAGCCCCTGAAGCTTGTTGCACAGGAACAGGTGGAGGCCCATTCAGCCCCTCGAGCCAGTTACACAGGAACAGGAGGAGGCACATTCAGCCCCTCGAGCCTGTTACTCGGGAACCGGAGGAGGCCCATTCAGCCCCTCGAGCCTGTTACACCTGAACCGGAGGAAGCCCATTCATCCCCTCGAGCCTGTTACACAGGAACAGGAGGCCATTCAGCCCCTCGAGACTGTTTCACAGGAACAGGAGGAGGCCCGTTCAGCCCCTCGAGCCTTTTACACAGGAACAGGAGGTGGCCCATTCAGCTCCTCGAGCCTGTTACAAATGAACAGGAGGAGGCCCATTCAGCTCCTCGAGCCTGTTACAAATGAACAGGAGGAGGCCCATTCAGCCACTTGACCCTGTTACACTGGAACAGGAGGAGGCCCATTCAGCCCCTCGAGACTGTCACATAAGAACAGGAGGAGGCCCATTCAGCCCCTCGAGCCTGTTACACAGGAACAGGAGGAGGCCCATTCAGCCCCTCGAGCCTGTTACACAGGAACAGGAGGAGGCCCATTCAGCCCCTCGAGCCTGTTACACAGGAACAGGAGGAGGCCCATTCAGCCCCTCGAGCCTGTTACACAGGAACAGGAGGAGGCCCATTCAGCCCCTCGAGCCTGTTACACATGAACAGGAGGAGGCCCATTCAGCCCCTCGAGCTTTTCACACAGGAACAGGAGGAGTCCCATTCAGCCCCTCGAGCCTATTACACAGGAACAGGAGGAGGCGCATTCAGCCCCTCGAGCCTGTTACACAGGAACAGGAGGAGGCCCATTCAGCCCCGCGAGCCTGTTGCACAGGAACAGGAGGCCCATTCAGCCCCTCGAGCCTATTACACAGGAAGAGCTGGAGGCCCATTCAGCCCCTCGAGTCTGTTACACAGGAACAGGAGGAGGCCCATTCAGCCCCTCGAGGCTGTTACACTGGAACAGGAGGAGGCCCGTTCAGCCCATTTAGCCTGTTACACAGGAACAGGAGGAGGCCCATTCAGCCTCTCGAGCCTGTTACACAGGAACAGGAGGAGGCCCATTCAGCCCCTCAAGCCTGTTGCACTGGAACAGGAGGAGGACAATTCTGCACCTCGAGCCTGTTACAGAAGAACAGGAGGAGGCCCATTCAGCCCCCGAGTGTGTTACAGAGGAACCGGAGAAGGCCTATTCAGCCCGTTGAGCTTGTTACACAGGAACAGGAAGAGGCCCATGCAGCCCCTCGAGCCTGTAACACTGGAACAGGAGGAGGCCCATTCAGTCCCTCGAGCCTGTTACACAGGAACAGGAGGAGGCCCATTCAGCCCTTCGAGCCTGTTACACAGGAAGAGCTGGAGGCCCATTCAGCCCCTCGAGTCTGTTACACAGGAACAGGAGGAGGCCCATTCAGCCCCTCAAGCCTGTTGCACTGGAACAGGAGGAGGACAATTCTGCACCTCGAGCCTGTTACAGAAGAACAGGAGGAGGCCCATTCAGCCCCCGAGTGTGTTACAGAGGAACCGGAGAAGGCCTATTCAGCCCGTTGAGCTTGTTACACAGGAACAGGAAGAGGCCCATGCAGCTCCTCGAGCCTGTAACACTGGAACAGGAGGAGGCCCATTCAGCCCCTCGAGCCTGTTACACAGGAACAGGAGGATGCCCATTCAGCCCCTCGAGCCTGTTACACAGGAACAGGAGGAGCCCCATTCAGCCCCTCAAGCCTGTTACACAGGAACAGGAGTAGGCCCATTCAGCCCCTCGAGTCTGTTACACAGGAACAGGAGGCCCATTTAAACACTCGAGCCTTTTACAAAGGAACAGGAAGAGGCCCATTCTGCCCCTCGAGCCAGTTAAACGGGAACCGGAGGAGGCCCATTCAACCCCTCGAGCCTGTTACACAGGAAGAGGAGGTGTCCCATTCAGCCCCTCGAGCCTGTTACACAGGAACAGGAGGAGGACCATTTAAACTCTCGAGCCTTTTACACAGGAACAGGAGGAGGCCCATTCTGCCCCTCGAGCCAGTTACACGGGAACCGGAGGAAGCCCATTCAGCCCCTCGAACTTGTTACACAGGAAGAGGTGAAGGCCCATTCAGCCCCTCGAGCCTGTTACACAGGAACAGGAGATGGCCCATTCAGCCCCTGGAGCCTGTTACACAGGACCAGGAGGAGGCCCATTCTGTCCCTTGAGCCTGTTACACAGGAACAGGAGGAAACCAATTCAGCCACACGAGCCTTTTACACAGGAACAGGAGGAGGGCCATTCAGCACCTCGAGCCTGTTACACAGGAACAGGAGGAGGCCCATTCAGCCCCGTGAGCCTGTTACACAGGAACAGGAGGAGGCCCATTCAGCCCCGCGAGCCTGTTACACAGGACTATGAGGAGGCCCATTCAGCCCATCGAATCTGTTACACAGGAACAGGAGGAGGCCCATTCAGCCCCTCAAACCTGTTACACAGGCACAGGAGGAGGCCCATTCAGCCCATCGAATCTGTTACACAGGAACACAGGAGGCCCATTCAACACCTCGAGCCTGTTACACAGGAACAGAAGGAGGCCCATTCAGCCCCTCGAATCTGTTACACAGGAACAGGCGGAGGCCCATTCAGCCCCTCGAGCCAGTTACACAGGAACAGGAGGAGGCCCATTCAGCCCCTCGAGCCTGTTACTCGGGAACCGGAGGAGGCCCATTCAGCCCCTCGGGCCTGTTACACAGAACTATGGCGAGGCCCATTCAGCCCCTCGAGCCTGTTACACAGGAACAGGAGGAGGCCCATTCAGCCCCTCGAGCCTGTTACACAGGAACAGGAGGAGGCCCATTCAGCCCCTCGAGTCTGTTACACAGGAACAGGAGGAGACCCATTCAGCCCCTCAAGCTTGTTGCACAGGAACAGGTGGAGGCCCATTCAGCCCCTCGAGCCAGTTACACAGGAACAGGAGGAGGCCCATTCAGCCCCTCGAGCCTTTTACACAGGAACAGGAGGAGGCCCATTCAGCTCCTCGAGCCTGTTACAAATGAACAGGAGGAGGCCCATTCAGCCACTTGACCCTGTTACACTGGAACAGGAGGAGGCCCATTCCGCCCCTCGAGCCTGTTACACAGGAACAGGAGGAGGCTCATTCAGCCCCTCGTGCTTTTCACACAGGAACAGGAGGAGTCCCATTCAGCCCCTCGAGCCTGTTACACAGGAACAGGAGGAGGCGCATTCAGCCCCTCGAGCCTGTTACACAGGAACAGGAGGAGGCCCATTCAGCCCCGCGAGCCTGTTGCACAGGAACAGGAGGAAGCCCATTCATCCTCTCGAGCCATTTACACAGGGACAGGAGGAGGCCCATTCAGCCCCTCGAGGCTGTTACACTGCAACAGGAGGAGGCCCGTTCAGCCCATTTAGCCTGTTACACTGGAACAGGAGGAGGCCCATTCAGCCTCTCCAGCCTGTTACACAGGAACAGGAAGAGGCCCATTCAGCACCTCGAGCCTGTTACACTGGAACAGGAGGAGACCCATTCAGCCCCTCGAGCCTGTTGCACAGGAAGTGGAGGCCCATTCAGTCCCTCGAGCCTGTTACACTGGAACAGGAGGAGGCCCATTCAGCCCCTCGAGCCTGTTACATAAGAACAGGAGGAGGCCCATTCAGCCCCTCGAGCCTGTTACACAGGAACAGGAGGAAACCCATTCAGCCCCTCGAGCCTGTTACACAGGGAACAGGAGGAGGTCCATTTAGCCCCTCGAGCCTGTTACGCAGGAACAGGAGGAGGCCCATTTAGCCCCTCGAGCCTGTTACACAGGAACAGGAGGAGGCCTATTCAGCCCCTTGAGCTTGTTTGACAAGAACAGGTGGAGGCCCATTCAGCCCCTCGAGCCTGTTACGCAGGAACAGGAGGAGGCGCATTCAGCCCCTCGAGCCTGTTACACTGGAACAGGAGGAGGCCCATTCAGCCCCTCGAGCCTCTTGCTCTGGAACAGGAGGTGGCCCATTAGCCCCTCGAGCCTGTTAAATAGGAACAGAGGTTAGCCTATTCAGCCCCTCCAGCCTGTTAAACAGGAACAGGAGTAGGCCCATTCAGCCCCTTGAGCCTGTTGCACGGTAACAGGCGGCCCATTCAGCCCCTCGAGCCTGTTACACAGGAATAGGAGGAGGACCATTTAACTCTCGAGCCTTTGACACAGGAACAGGAGGAGGCCCATTCTGCCCATCGAGCCTGTTACACAGGAACAGGAGTAGGCCCATTCAGCCCCTCGAGCCTGTTACACTGGAACAGGAAGAGGCATAGTCAGCCCCTCGAGCCTCTTGCTCTGGAACAGGAGGTGGCCCATTCAGCCCCTCGAGCTTGTTACACAGGAACAGGAGGAGGCCCATTCAGCCCCTCGAGCCTGTTACACAGGAACAGGAGGAGGCCCATTCAGCACCTCGAGCCTGTTAAACAGGAGCAGGAGGAGGCCCATTCAGCCCCTCGAGCCTGTTACACAGGAACAGGAGGAAACCAATTCAGCCACACGAGCCTTTTACACAGGAACAGGAGGAGGGCCATTCAGCACCTCGAGCCTGTTACACAGGAACAGGAGGAGACCCATTCAGTCCCTTGAGCCTGTTACACAGGAACAGGAGGAGGCCCATTCAGCCCCTCGAGCCTGTTACACAGGAACAGGAATAGGCCCATTCAACCTCTCGAGCCTGTTACACAGGAACAGGAGGAGGCCCATTCAGCCCCTCGAGTCTGTTACACAGGAACAGGAGGAGACCCATTCAGCCCCTGAAGCTTGTTGCACAGGAACAGGTGGAGGCCCATTCAGCCCCTCGAGCCAGTTACACAGGAACAGGAGGAGGCACATTCAGCCCCTCGAGCCTGTTACTCGGGAACCGGAGGAGGCCCATTCAGCCCCTCGAGCCTGTTACACCTGAACCGGAGGAAGCCCATTCATCCCCTCGAGCCTGTTACACAGGAACAGGAGGCCATTCAGCCCCTCGAGACTGTTTCACAGGAACAGGAGGAGGCCCGTTCAGCCCCTCGAGCCTTTTACACAGGAACAGGAGGTGGCCCATTCAGCTCCTCGAGCCTGTTACAAATGAACAGGAGGAGGCCCATTCAGCTCCTCGAGCCTGTTACAAATGAACAGGAGGAGGCCCATTCAGCCACTTGACCCTGTTACACTGGAACAGGAGGAGGCCCATTCAGCCCCTCGAGACTGTCACATAAGAACAGGAGGAGGCCCATTCAGCCCCTCGAGCCTGTTACACAGGAACAGGAGGAGGCCCATTCAGCCCCTCGAGCCTGTTACACAGGAACAGGAGGAGGCCCATTCAGCCCCTCGAGCCTGTTACACAGGAACAGGAGGAGGCCCATTCAGCCCCTCGAGCCTGTTACACAGGAACAGGAGGAGGCCCATTCAGCCCCTCGAGCCTGTTACACATGAACAGGAGGAGGCCCATTCAGCCCCTCGAGCTTTTCACACAGGAACAGGAGGAGTCCCATTCAGCCCCTCGAGCCTATTACACAGGAACAGGAGGAGGCGCATTCAGCCCCTCGAGCCTGTTACACAGGAACAGGAGGAGGCCCATTCAGCCCCGCGAGCCTGTTGCACAGGAACAGGAGGCCCATTCAGCCCCTCGAGCCTATTACACAGGAAGAGCTGGAGGCCCATTCAGCCCCTCGAGTCTGTTACACAGGAACAGGAGGAGGCCCATTCAGCCCCTCGAGGCTGTTACACTGGAACAGGAGGAGGCCCGTTCAGCCCATTTAGCCTGTTACACAGGAACAGGAGGAGGCCCATTCAGCCTCTCGAGCCTGTTACACAGGAACAGGAGGAGGCCCATTCAGCCCCTCAAGCCTGTTGCACTGGAACAGGAGGAGGACAATTCTGCACCTCGAGCCTGTTACAGAAGAACAGGAGGAGGCCCATTCAGCCCCCGAGTGTGTTACAGAGGAACCGGAGAAGGCCTATTCAGCCCGTTGAGCTTGTTACACAGGAACAGGAAGAGGCCCATGCAGCCCCTCGAGCCTGTAACACTGGAACAGGAGGAGGCCCATTCAGTCCCTCGAGCCTGTTACACAGGAACAGGAGGAGGCCCATTCAGCCCTTCGAGCCTGTTACACAGTAACAGGTGGCCCATTCAGCCCCTCGAGCCTGTTACACAGGAACAGGAGGAGGCCCATTCAGCCCTTCGAGCCTGTTACACAGTAACAGGTGGCCCATTCAGCCCTTCGAGCCTGTTACACAGTAACAGGTGGCCCATTCAGCCCCTCGAGCCTGTAACACTGGAACAGGAGGAGGCCCATTCTGTCCCTCGAGACTGTTATACAGGAACAGGAGGAGGCTCATTCAGACCCTCGAGCCTGTTACACAGGAACAGGAGGAGGCCCATTCAGCCCCGCGAGCCTGTTGCACAGGACTATGAGGAGGCCCATTCAGCCCATCGAATCTGTTGCACAGGAAAAGGAAGAGACCCATTCAGTCCCTTGAGCCTGTTACACAGGAACAGGAGGAATCCAATTCAGCCACACGAGCCTTTTACACAGGAACAGGAGGAGTGCCATTCAGCACCTCGAGCCTGTTGAACAGGAACAGGAGGAGGCCTATTCAACCCTGCGAGCCTGTTACACAGGACTATGAGGAGGCCCATTCAGCCCATCGAACCTGTTACACAGGAACAGGAGGAGGCCCATTCAGCCCCTCAAGTCTGTTACACAGGTACAGTAGGAGGCCCATTCAACACCTCGAGCCTGTTACACAGGAATAGGAGGAGGCTCATTCAGCCCCTTGAGTCTGTTTCACAGGAACAGGAGGAGACCCATTCAGCCCCTCAAGCTTGTTGCACAGGAACAGGCGGAGGCCCATTCAGCCCCTCGAACCTGTTACACAGGAAGAGGATAAGGCCCATTCAGCCCCTCGAGTCTATTACTCTGGAACAGGATGAGGCCCATTCAGCCCCTCGAGCATGTTACACAGGAACAGGAGGAGGCCCATTCAGCCCCTCGAGCCTGTTACAAATGAACAGGAGGAGGCCCATTCAGCCACTTGAGCCTGTTGCACTGGAACACAAGGAGGCCCATTCAGCCCCTCGAGCCTGTTACATAAGAACAGGAGGAGGCCCATTCAGCACCCGAGTGTGTTACAGAGGAACCGGAGGAGGCCCATTCAGCCCGTTGAGCTTGTTACACAGGAACAGGAGGAGGCCATTCAGCCCCTAGAGCCTGTTACACATGAACAGGAGTAGGCCCATTCAGCCCCTCGAGCCTGTTACACAGGAAGAGCTGGAGGCCCATTCAGCCCCTCGAGTCTGTTACACAGGAACAGGAGGAGGCCCATTCAGCCCCTCGAGGCTGTTACACTGGAACAGGAGGAGGCCCGTTCAGCCCATTTAGCCTGTTACACAGGAACAGGAGGAGGCCCATTCAGCCTCTCGAGCCTGTTACACAGGAACAGGAGGAGGCCCATTCAGCCCCTCAAGCCTGTTGCACTGGAACAGGAGGAGGACAATTCTGCACCTCGAGCCTGTTACAGAAGAACAGGAGGAGGCCCATTCAGCCCCCGAGTGTGTTACAGAGGAACCGGAGAAGGCCTATTCAGCCCGTTGAGCTTGTTACACAGGAACAGGAAGAGGCCCATGCAGCCCCTCGAGCCTGTAACACTGGAACAGGAGGAGGCCCATTCAGTCCCTCGAGCCTGTTACACAGGAACAGGAGGAGGCCCATTCAGCCCTTCGAGCCTGTTACACAGTAACAGGTGGCCCATTCAGCCCCTCGAGCCTGTTACACAGGAACAGGAGGAGGCCCATTCAGCCCTTCGAGCCTGTTACACAGTAACAGGTGGCCCATTCAGCCCTTCGAGCCTGTTACACAGTAACAGGTGGCCCATTCAGCCCCTCGAGCCTGTAACACTGGAACAGGAGGAGGCCCATTCTGTCCCTCGAGACTGTTATACAGGAACAGGAGGAGGCTCATTCAGACCCTCGAGCCTGTTACACAGGAACAGGAGGAGGCCCATTCAGCCCCGCGAGCCTGTTGCACAGGACTATGAGGAGGCCCATTCAGCCCATCGAATCTGTTGCACAGGAAAAGGAAGAGACCCATTCAGTCCCTTGAGCCTGTTACACAGGAACAGGAGGAATCCAATTCAGCCACACGAGCCTTTTACACAGGAACAGGAGGAGTGCCATTCAGCACCTCGAGCCTGTTGAACAGGAACAGGAGGAGGCCTATTCAACCCTGCGAGCCTGTTACACAGGACTATGAGGAGGCCCATTCAGCCCATCGAACCTGTTACACAGGAACAGGAGGAGGCCCATTCAGCCCCTCGAGTCTGTTACACAGGTACAGTAGGAGGCCCATTCAACACCTCGAGCCTGTTACACAGGAATAGGAGGAGGCTCATTCAGCCCCTTGAGTCTGTTTCACAGGAACAGGAGGAGACCCATTCAGCCCCTCAAGCTTGTTGCACAGGAACAGGCGGAGGCCCATTCAGCCCCTCGAACCTGTTACACAGGAAGAGGATAAGGCCCATTCAGCCCCTCGAGTCTATTACTCTGGAACAGGATGAGGCCCATTCAGCCCCTCGAGCATGTTACACAGGAACAGGAGGAGGCCCATTCAGCCCCTCGAGCCTGTTACAAATGAACAGGAGGAGGCCCATTCAGCCACTTGAGCCTGTTGCACTGGAACACAAGGAGGCCCATTCAGCCCCTCGAGCCTGTTACATAAGAACAGGAGGAGGCCCATTCAGCACCCGAGTGTGTTACAGAGGAACCGGAGGAGGCCCATTCAGCCCGTTGAGCTTGTTACACAGGAACAGGAGGAGGCCATTCAGCCCCTAGAGCCTGTTACACATGAACAGGAGTAGGCCCATTCAGCCCCTCGAGCCTGTTACACAGGAACAGGAGGAGGCCCATTCAGCACCCGAGTGTGTTACACATGAACAGGAGTAGGCCCATTCAGCCCCTCGAGCCTGTTACACAGGAAGAGCTGGAGGCCCATTCAGCCCCTCGAGTCTGTTACACAGGAACAGGAGGAGGCCCATTCAGCCCCTCGAGGCTGTTACACTGGAACAGGAGGAGGCCCGTTCAGCCCATTTAGCCTGTTACACAGGAACAGGAGGAGGCCCATTCAGCCTCTCGAGCCTGTTACACAGGAACAGGAGGAGGCCCATTCAGCCCCTCAAGCCTGTTGCACTGGAACAGGAGGAGGACAATTCTGCACCTCGAGCCTGTTACAGAAGAACAGGAGGAGGCCCATTCAGCCCCCGAGTGTGTTACAGAGGAACCGGAGAAGGCCTATTCAGCCCGTTGAGCTTGTTACACAGGAACAGGAAGAGGCCCATGCAGCCCCTCGAGCCTGTAACACTGGAACAGGAGGAGGCCCATTCAGTCCCTCGAGCCTGTTACACAGGAACAGGAGGAGGCCCATTCAGCCCTTCGAGCCTGTTACACAGTAACAGGTGGCCCATTCAGCCCCTCGAGCCTGTTACACAGGAACAGGAGGAGGCCCATTCAGCCCTTCGAGCCTGTTACACAGTAACAGGTGGCCCATTCAGCCCTTCGAGCCTGTTACACAGTAACAGGTGGCCCATTCAGCCCCTCGAGCCTGTAACACTGGAACAGGAGGAGGCCCATTCTGTCCCTCGAGACTGTTATACAGGAACAGGAGGAGGCTCATTCAGACCCTCGAGCCTGTTACACAGGAACAGGAGGAGGCCCATTCAGCCCCGCGAGCCTGTTGCACAGGACTATGAGGAGGCCCATTCAGCCCATCGAATCTGTTGCACAGGAAAAGGAAGAGACCCATTCAGTCCCTTGAGCCTGTTACACAGGAACAGGAGGAATCCAATTCAGCCACACGAGCCTTTTACACAGGAACAGGAGGAGTGCCATTCAGCACCTCGAGCCTGTTGAACAGGAACAGGAGGAGGCCTATTCAACCCTGCGAGCCTGTTACACAGGACTATGAGGAGGCCCATTCAGCCCATCGAACCTGTTACACAGGAACAGGAGGAGGCCCATTCAGCCCCTCGAGTCTGTTACACAGGTACAGTAGGAGGCCCATTCAACACCTCGAGCCTGTTACACAGGAATAGGAGGAGGCTCATTCAGCCCCTTGAGTCTGTTTCACAGGAACAGGAGGAGACCCATTCAGCCCCTCAAGCTTGTTGCACAGGAACAGGCGGAGGCCCATTCAGCCCCTCGAACCTGTTACACAGGAAGAGGATAAGGCCCATTCAGCCCCTCGAGTCTATTACTCTGGAACAGGATGAGGCCCATTCAGCCCCTCGAGCATGTTACACAGGAACAGGAGGAGGCCCATTCAGCCCCTCGAGCCTGTTACAAATGAACAGGAGGAGGCCCATTCAGCCACTTGAGCCTGTTGCACTGGAACACAAGGAGGCCCATTCAGCCCCTCGAGCCTGTTACATAAGAACAGGAGGAGGCCCATTCAGCACCCGAGTGTGTTACAGAGGAACCGGAGGAGGCCCATTCAGCCCGTTGAGCTTGTTACACAGGAACAGGAGGAGGCCATTCAGCCCCTAGAGCCTGTTACACATGAACAGGAGTAGGCCCATTCAGCCCCTCGAGCCTGTTACACAGGAACAGGAGGAGGCCCATTCAGCCTCTCGAGCCTGTTACATAGGAAAAGGAGGAGGTCCATTCAACCCCTCGAGCCTGCTACACAGGAAGAGGAGGAGGTCCATTCAACCCCTCGAGCCTGCTACACAGGAAGAGGAGGAGGCCCATTCAGCCCCTCGAGCCTGTAACACAGGAACAGGAGGCCCATTCAGCCCCTCGAGCCTGTTTCACAGGAACAGGAGGAGGCCCATTCAGCCCGTTGAGCTTGTTACACAGGAACAGGAGGAGGCCATTCAGCCCCTAGAGCCTGTTACACATGAACAGGAGTAGGCCCATTCAGCCCCTCGAGCCTGTTACACAGGAACAGGAGGAGGCCCATTCAGCCTCTCGAGCCTGTTACATAGGAAAAGGAGGAGGTCCATTCAACCCCTCGAGCCTGCTACACAGGAAGAGGAGGAGGTCCATTCAACCCCTCGAGCCTGCTACACAGGAAGAGGAGGAGGCCCATTCAGCCCCTCGAGCCTGTAACACAGGAACAGGAGGCCCGTTCAGCCCCTCGAGCCTGTTACACAGGAACAGGAGGTGGCCCATTCAGCCCTTCGAGCCTGTTACAAATGAACAGGAGGAGGCCCATTCAGCACCCGAGTGTGTTCCAGAGGAACAGGAGGAGGCCCAGTCAGCCCGTTGAGCTTGTTACACAGGAACAGGAGGACGCCATTCAGCCCCTCGAACCTGTTACACAGGAACAGGAGGAGGCCCATTCAGCCCCTCGAGCCATTTACACAGGGACAGGAGGAGACCCATTCAACCCCTCGAGCCTGCTACACAGGAAGAGGAGGAGGCCCATTCAGCCCCTCGAGCCTGTTACAGAGGAACAGGAGGCCCATTCAGCCCCTCGAGCCTATTACACAGGAAGAGCAGGAGGCCCATTTAAACTCTCGAGCCTGTTACACAGGAACAGGAGGAGGCCCATTCAGCCCATTTAGCCTGTTACACTGGAACAGGAGGAGGCCCATTCTGCCACTCGAGCCTGTTACAGAAGAACAGGAGGCCCATTCAGTCCCCGAGTGTGTTACAGAGGAACCGGAGGAGGCCTATTCAGCCCGTTGAGCTTGTTACACAGGAACAGGAAGAGGCCCATTCAGCCCCTCGAGCCTGTTACACAGGAACAGTAGGAGGCCCATTCAGCCCTTCGAGCCTGTTACACAGTAACAGGCGGCCCATTCAGCCCCTCGAGCCTGTTACACAGGAACAGGAGGAGAACCATTTAACTCTCGAGCCTTTTACACAGGAGAAGGAGGAGGCCCATTCTGCCCCTTGAGCCACTTAGACGGGAACCGGAGGAGGCCCATTCAGCCCCTCAAGCCTGTTACACAGGAAGAGGAGGAGGCCCATTCAGCCCCTCAAGCCTGTTACCCAGGAACAGGAGGAGGCCCATTCAGCCCCTCGAGCCTGTTACACAGGAACAGGAGGAGGCCCATTCAGCCCCTCGAGCCTGTTGCACTGGAACAGGAGGAGGCCCATTCAGCCCCTCGAGCCTCTTGCTCTGGAACAGGAGGTGGCCCATTCAGCCCCTCGAGCCTGTTACATAGGAACAGGAGTTAGCCTATTCAGCCCCTCCAGCCTGTTAAACAGGAACAGGAGTAGGCCCATTCAGCCCCTCGAGCCTGTTACACAGGAATAGGAGGAGGACCATTTAACTCTCGAGCCTTTTACACAGGAACAGGAGGAGGCCCATTTTGCCCCTCGAGCCTGTTACACAGGAACAGGAGGAGGCCCATTCAGCCCCTCGAGCCTGTTACACTGGAACAGGAAGAGGCACATTCAGCCCCTTGAGCCTCTTGCTCTGGAACAGGAGGTGGCCCATTCAGCCCCTCGAGCTTGTTACACAGGAACAGGAGGAGGCCCATTCAGCCCCTCGAGCCTGTTACATAGGAACATGAGGAGGCCCATTCAGCCCCTCGAGCTTGTTACACAGGAACAGGAGGAGGCCCATTCAGCCCCTTGAGCCTGTTACATAGGAACATGAGGAGGCCCATTCAGCCCCTCGAGTCTGTTACACTGGAACAGGATGAGGCCCATTCAGCCCCTCGAGCCTGTTACACAGGAACAGGAGGAGGCCTATTCGGGCCCTCGAGACTGTTATACTGGAAGAGGAGGATGCCCATTCAGCCCCTCGAGCCTGTTACACAGGAACAGGAGGAGGCCTATTCAGCCCCTCGAGCCTGTTACACAGGAACAGGAGGAGGCCCATTCAGCCCTTCGAGCCTGTTACACAGTAACAGGTGGCCCATTCAGCCCTTCGAGCCTGTTACACAGTAACAGGTGGCCCATTCAGCCCATCGAATCTGTTACACAGGAACAGGAGGAGGCGCATTCAGCCCCTCGACCCTGTTACACAGGAACAGGAGGAGGCCCATTCAGCCCCGCGAGCCTGTTGCACAGGAACAGGAGGCCCATTCAGCCCCTCGAGCCTATTACACAGGAAGAGCTGGAGGCCCATTCAGCCCCTCGAGTCTGTTACACAGGAACAGGAGGAGGCCCATTCAGCCCCTCGATGCTGTTACACTGGAACAGGAGGAGGCCCGTTCAGCCCATTTAGCCTGTTACATAGGAACAGGAGTTAGCCTATTCAGCCCCTCCAGCCTGTTAAACAGGAACAGCAGTAGGCCCATTCAGCCCCTCGAGCCTGTTGCACAGTAACAGGCGGCCCATTCAGCCCCTCGAGCCTGTTACACAGGAATAGGAGGAGGACCATTTAACTCTCGAGCCTTTGACACAGGAACAGGAGGAGGCCCATTCTGCCCATCGAGCCTGTTACACAGGAACAGGAGGAGGCCCATTCAGCCCCTCGAGCCTGTTACACTGGAACAGGAAGAGGCATAGTCAGCCCCTCGAGCCTCTTGCTCTGGAACAGGAGGTGGCCCATTCAGCCCCTCGAGCTTGTTACACAGGAACAGGAGGAGGCCCATTCAGCCCCTCGAGCCTGTTACATAGGAACATGAGGAGGCCCATTCAGCCCCTCGAGTCTGTTACACAGGAACAGGAGGCCCATTCAGCCCCTCGAGCCTGTAACACAGGAACAGGAGTAGGCCCATTCAGACCCTCGAGCCTGTTACACAGGAACAGGAGGAGGCCCATTCAGCCCCTCGAGCCTGTTACACAGGAACAGGAGGAGCCCCATTCAGCCCCTCAAGCCTGTTACACAGGAACAGGAGTAGGCCCATTCAGCCCCTCGAGTCTGTTACACAGGAACAGGAGGCCCATTTAAACACTCGAGCCTTTTACAAAGGAACAGGAAGAGGCCCATTCTGCCCCTCGAGCCAGTTAAACGGGAACCGGAGGAGGCCCATTCAACCCCTCGAGCCTGTTACACAGGAAGAGGAGGTGTCCCATTCAGCCCCTCGAGCCTGTTACACAGGAACAGGAGGAGGACCATTTAAACTCTCGAGCCTTTTACACAGGAACAGGAGGAGGCCCATTCTGCCCCTCGAGCCAGTTACACGGGAACCGGAGGAAGCCCATTCAGCCCCTCGAACTTGTTACACAGGAAGAGGTGAAGGCCCATTCAGCCCCTCGAGCCTGTTACACAGGAACAGGAGATGGCCCATTCAGCCCCTGGAGCCTGTTACACAGGACCAGGAGGAGGCCCATTCTGTCCCTTGAGCCTGTTACACAGGAACAGGAGGAAACCAATTCAGCCACACGAGCCTTTTACACAGGAACAGGAGGAGGGCCATTCAGCACCTCGAGCCTGTTACACAGGAACAGGAGGAGGCCCATTCAGCCCCGTGAGCCTGTTACACAGGAACAGGAGGAGGCCCATTCAGCCCCGCGAGCCTGTTACACAGGACTATGAGGAGGCCCATTCAGCCCATCGAATCTGTTACACAGGAACAGGAGGAGGCCCATTCAGCCCCTCAAACCTGTTACACAGGCACAGGAGGAGGCCCATTCAGCCCATCGAATCTGTTACACAGGAACACAGGAGGCCCATTCAACACCTCGAGCCTGTTACACAGGAACAGAAGGAGGCCCATTCAGCCCCTCGAATCTGTTACACAGGAACAGGCGGAGGCCCATTCAGCCCCTCGAGCCAGTTACACAGGAACAGGAGGAGGCCCATTCAGCCCCTCGAGCCTGTTACTCGGGAACCGGAGGAGGCCCATTCAGCCCCTCGGGCCTGTTACACAGAACTATGGCGAGGCCCATTCAGCCCCTCGAGCCTGTTACACAGGAACAGGAGGAGGCCCATTCAGCCCCTCGAGCCTGTTACACAGGAACAGGAGGAGGCCCATTCAGCCCCTCGAGTCTGTTACACAGGAACAGGAGGAGACCCATTCAGCCCCTCAAGCTTGTTGCACAGGAACAGGTGGAGGCCCATTCAGCCCCTCGAGCCAGTTACACAGGAACAGGAGGAGGCCCATTCAGCCCCTCGAGCCTTTTACACAGGAACAGGAGGAGGCCCATTCAGCTCCTCGAGCCTGTTACAAATGAACAGGAGGAGGCCCATTCAGCCACTTGACCCTGTTACACTGGAACAGGAGGAGGCCCATTCCGCCCCTCGAGCCTGTTACACAGGAACAGGAGGAGGCTCATTCAGCCCCTCGTGCTTTTCACACAGGAACAGGAGGAGTCCCATTCAGCCCCTCGAGCCTGTTACACAGGAACAGGAGGAGGCGCATTCAGCCCCTCGAGCCTGTTACACAGGAACAGGAGGAGGCCCATTCAGCCCCGCGAGCCTGTTGCACAGGAACAGGAGGAAGCCCATTCATCCTCTCGAGCCATTTACACAGGGACAGGAGGAGGCCCATTCAGCCCCTCGAGGCTGTTACACTGCAACAGGAGGAGGCCCGTTCAGCCCATTTAGCCTGTTACACTGGAACAGGAGGAGGCCCATTCAGCCTCTCCAGCCTGTTACACAGGAACAGGAAGAGGCCCATTCAGCACCTCGAGCCTGTTACACTGGAACAGGAGGAGACCCATTCAGCCCCTCGAGCCTGTTGCACAGGAAGTGGAGGCCCATTCAGTCCCTCGAGCCTGTTACACTGGAACAGGAGGAGGCCCATTCAGCCCCTCGAGCCTGTTACATAAGAACAGGAGGAGGCCCATTCAGCCCCTCGAGCCTGTTACACAGGAACAGGAGGAAACCCATTCAGCCCCTCGAGCCTGTTACACAGGGAACAGGAGGAGGTCCATTTAGCCCCTCGAGCCTGTTACGCAGGAACAGGAGGAGGCCCATTTAGCCCCTCGAGCCTGTTACACAGGAACAGGAGGAGGCCTATTCAGCCCCTTGAGCTTGTTTCACAAGAACAGGTGGAGGCCCATTCAGCCCCTCGAGCCTGTTACGCAGGAACAGGAGGAGGCCCATTCAGCCCCTCGAGCCTGTTACACTGGAACAGGAGGAGGCCAATTCAGCCCCTCGAGCCTCTTGCTCTGGAACAGGAGGTGGCCCATTAGCCCCTCGAGCCTGTTAAATAGGAACAGAGGTTAGCCTATTCAGCCCCTCCAGCCTGTTAAACAGGAACAGGAGTAGGCCCATTCAGCCCCTTGAGCCTGTTGCACGGTAACAGGCGGCCCATTCAGCCCCTCGAGCCTGTTACACAGGAATAGGAGGAGGACCATTTAACTCTCGAGCCTTTGACACAGGAACAGGAGGAGGCCCATTCTGCCCATCGAGCCTGTTACACAGGAACAGGAGTAGGCCCATTCAGCCCCTCGAGCCTGTTACACTGGAACAGGAAGAGGCATAGTCAGCCCCTCGAGCCTCTTGCTCTGGAACAGGAGGTGGCCCATTCAGCCCCTCGAGCTTGTTACACAGGAACAGGAGGAGGCCCATTCAGCCCCTCGAGCCTGTTACACAGGAACAGGAGGAGGCCCATTCAGCACCTCGAGCCTGTTAAACAGGAGCAGGAGGAGGCCCATTCAGCCCCTCGAGCCTGTTACACAGGAACAGGAGGAAACCAATTCAGCCACACGAGCCTTTTACACAGGAACAGGAGGAGGGCCATTCAGCACCTCGAGCCTGTTACACAGGAACAGGAGGAGACCCATTCAGTCCCTTGAGCCTGTTACACAGGAACAGGAGGAGGCCCATTCAGCCCCTCGAGCCTGTTACACAGGAACAGGAATAGGCCCATTCAACCTCTCGAGCCTGTTACACAGGAACAGGAGGAGGCCCATTCAGCCCCTCGAGTCTGTTACACAGGAACAGGAGGAGACCCATTCAGCCCCTGAAGCTTGTTGCACAGGAACAGGTGGAGGCCCATTCAGCCCCTCGAGCCAGTTACACAGGAACAGGAGGAGGCACATTCAGCCCCTCGAGCCTGTTACTCGGGAACCGGAGGAGGCCCATTCAGCCCCTCGAGCCTGTTACACCTGAACCGGAGGAAGCCCATTCATCCCCTCGAGCCTGTTACACAGGAACAGGAGGCCATTCAGCCCCTCGAGACTGTTTCACAGGAACAGGAGGAGGCCCGTTCAGCCCCTCGAGCCTTTTACACAGGAACAGGAGGTGGCCCATTCAGCTCCTCGAGCCTGTTACAAATGAACAGGAGGAGGCCCATTCAGCTCCTCGAGCCTGTTACAAATGAACAGGAGGAGGCCCATTCAGCCACTTGACCCTGTTACACTGGAACAGGAGGAGGCCCATTCAGCCCCTCGAGACTGTCACATAAGAACAGGAGGAGGCCCATTCAGCCCCTCGAGCCTGTTACACAGGAACAGGAGGAGGCCCATTCAGCCCCTCGAGCCTGTTACACAGGAACAGGAGGAGGCCCATTCAGCCCCTCGAGCCTGTTACACAGGAACAGGAGGAGGCCCATTCAGCCCCTCGAGCCTGTTACACAGGAACAGGAGGAGGCCCATTCAGCCCCTCGAGCCTGTTACACATGAACAGAAGGAGGCCCATTCAGCCCCTCGAGCTTTTCACACAGGAACAGGAGGAGTCCCATTCAGCCCCTCGAGCCTATTACACAGGAACAGGAGGAGGCGCATTCAGCCCCTCGAGCCTGTTACACAGGAACAGGAGGAGGCCCATTCAGCCCCGCGAGCCTGTTGCACAGGAACAGGAGGCCCATTCAGCCCCTCGAGCCTATTACACAGGAAGAGCTGGAGGCCCATTCAGCCCCTCGAGTCTGTTACACAGGAACAGGAGGAGGCCCATTCAGCCCCTCGAGGCTGTTACACTGGAACAGGAGGAGGCCCGTTCAGCCCATTTAGCCTGTTACACAGGAACAGGAGGAGGCCCATTCAGCCTCTCGAGCCTGTTACACAGGAACAGGAGGAGGCCCATTCAGCCCCTCAAGCCTGTTGCACTGGAACAGGAGGAGGACAATTCTGCACCTCGAGCCTGTTACAGAAGAACAGGAGGAGGCCCATTCAGCCCCCGAGTGTGTTACAGAGGAACCGGAGAAGGCCTATTCAGCCCGTTGAGCTTGTTACACAGGAACAGGAAGAGGCCCATGCAGCTCCTCGAGCCTGTAACACTGGAACAGGAGGAGGCCCATTCAGCCCCTCGAGCCTGTTACACAGGAACAGGAGGATGCCCATTCAGCCCCTCGAGCCTGTTACACAGGAACAGGAGGAGCCCCATTCAGCCCCTCAAGCCTGTTACACAGGAACAGGAGTAGGCCCATTCAGCCCCTCGAGTCTGTTACACAGGAACAGGAGGCCCATTTAAACACTCGAGCCTTTTACAAAGGAACAGGAAGAGGCCCATTCTGCCCCTCGAGCCAGTTAAACGGGAACCGGAGGAGGCCCATTCAACCCCTCGAGCCTGTTACACAGGAAGAGGAGGTGTCCCATTCAGCCCCTCGAGCCTGTTACACAGGAACAGGAGGAGGACCATTTAAACTCTCGAGCCTTTTACACAGGAACAGGAGGAGGCCCATTCTGCCCCTCGAGCCAGTTACACGGGAACCGGAGGAAGCCCATTCAGCCCCTCGAACTTGTTACACAGGAAGAGGTGAAGGCCCATTCAGCCCCTCGAGCCTGTTACACAGGAACAGGAGATGGCCCATTCAGCCCCTGGAGCCTGTTACACAGGACCAGGAGGAGGCCCATTCTGTCCCTTGAGCCTGTTACACAGGAACAGGAGGAAACCAATTCAGCCACACGAGCCTTTTACACAGGAACAGGAGGAGGGCCATTCAGCACCTCGAGCCTGTTACACAGGAACAGGAGGAGGCCCATTCAGCCCCGTGAGCCTGTTACACAGGAACAGGAGGAGGCCCATTCAGCCCCGCGAGCCTGTTACACAGGACTATGAGGAGGCCCATTCAGCCCATCGAATCTGTTACACAGGAACAGGAGGAGGCCCATTCAGCCCCTCAAACCTGTTACACAGGCACAGGAGGAGGCCCATTCAGCCCATCGAATCTGTTACACAGGAACACAGGAGGCCCATTCAACACCTCGAGCCTGTTACACAGGAACAGAAGGAGGCCCATTCAGCCCCTCGAATCTGTTACACAGGAACAGGCGGAGGCCCATTCAGCCCCTCGAGCCAGTTACACAGGAACAGGAGGAGGCCCATTCAGCCCCTCGAGCCTGTTACTCGGGAACCGGAGGAGGCCCATTCAGCCCCTCGGGCCTGTTACACAGAACTATGGCGAGGCCCATTCAGCCCCTCGAGCCTGTTACACAGGAACAGGAGGAGGCCCATTCAGCCCCTCGAGCCTGTTACACAGGAACAGGAGGAGGCCCATTCAGCCCCTCGAGTCTGTTACACAGGAACAGGAGGAGACCCATTCAGCCCCTCAAGCTTGTTGCACAGGAACAGGTGGAGGCCCATTCAGCCCCTCGAGCCAGTTACACAGGAACAGGAGGAGGCCCATTCAGCCCCTCGAGCCTTTTACACAGGAACAGGAGGAGGCCCATTCAGCTCCTCGAGCCTGTTACAAATGAACAGGAGGAGGCCCATTCAGCCACTTGACCCTGTTACACTGGAACAGGAGGAGGCCCATTCCGCCCCTCGAGCCTGTTACACAGGAACAGGAGGAGGCTCATTCAGCCCCTCGTGCTTTTCACACAGGAACAGGAGGAGTCCCATTCAGCCCCTCGAGCCTGTTACACAGGAACAGGAGGAGGCGCATTCAGCCCCTCGAGCCTGTTACACAGGAACAGGAGGAGGCCCATTCAGCCCCGCGAGCCTGTTGCACAGGAACAGGAGGAAGCCCATTCATCCTCTCGAGCCATTTACACAGGGACAGGAGGAGGCCCATTCAGCCCCTCGAGGCTGTTACACTGCAACAGGAGGAGGCCCGTTCAGCCCATTTAGCCTGTTACACTGGAACAGGAGGAGGCCCATTCAGCCTCTCCAGCCTGTTACACAGGAACAGGAAGAGGCCCATTCAGCACCTCGAGCCTGTTACACTGGAACAGGAGGAGACCCATTCAGCCCCTCGAGCCTGTTGCACAGGAAGTGGAGGCCCATTCAGTCCCTCGAGCCTGTTACACTGGAACAGGAGGAGGCCCATTCAGCCCCTCGAGCCTGTTACATAAGAACAGGAGGAGGCCCATTCAGCCCCTCGAGCCTGTTACACAGGAACAGGAGGAAACCCATTCAGCCCCTCGAGCCTGTTACACAGGGAACAGGAGGAGGTCCATTTAGCCCCTCGAGCCTGTTACGCAGGAACAGGAGGAGGCCCATTTAGCCCCTCGAGCCTGTTACACAGGAACAGGAGGAGGCCTATTCAGCCCCTTGAGCTTGTTTGACAAGAACAGGTGGAGGCCCATTCAGCCCCTCGAGCCTGTTACGCAGGAACAGGAGGAGGCGCATTCAGCCCCTCGAGCCTGTTACACTGGAACAGGAGGAGGCCCATTCAGCCCCTCGAGCCTCTTGCTCTGGAACAGGAGGTGGCCCATTAGCCCCTCGAGCCTGTTAAATAGGAACAGAGGTTAGCCTATTCAGCCCCTCCAGCCTGTTAAACAGGAACAGGAGTAGGCCCATTCAGCCCCTTGAGCCTGTTGCACGGTAACAGGCGGCCCATTCAGCCCCTCGAGCCTGTTACACAGGAATAGGAGGAGGACCATTTAACTCTCGAGCCTTTGACACAGGAACAGGAGGAGGCCCATTCTGCCCATCGAGCCTGTTACACAGGAACAGGAGTAGGCCCATTCAGCCCCTCGAGCCTGTTACACTGGAACAGGAAGAGGCATAGTCAGCCCCTCGAGCCTCTTGCTCTGGAACAGGAGGTGGCCCATTCAGCCCCTCGAGCTTGTTACACAGGAACAGGAGGAGGCCCATTCAGCCCCTCGAGCCTGTTACACAGGAACAGGAGGAGGCCCATTCAGCACCTCGAGCCTGTTAAACAGGAGCAGGAGGAGGCCCATTCAGCCCCTCGAGCCTGTTACACAGGAACAGGAGGAAACCAATTCAGCCACACGAGCCTTTTACACAGGAACAGGAGGAGGGCCATTCAGCACCTCGAGCCTGTTACACAGGAACAGGAGGAGACCCATTCAGTCCCTTGAGCCTGTTACACAGGAACAGGAGGAGGCCCATTCAGCCCCTCGAGCCTGTTACACAGGAACAGGAATAGGCCCATTCAACCTCTCGAGCCTGTTACACAGGAACAGGAGGAGGCCCATTCAGCCCCTCGAGTCTGTTACACAGGAACAGGAGGAGACCCATTCAGCCCCTGAAGCTTGTTGCACAGGAACAGGTGGAGGCCCATTCAGCCCCTCGAGCCAGTTACACAGGAACAGGAGGAGGCACATTCAGCCCCTCGAGCCTGTTACTCGGGAACCGGAGGAGGCCCATTCAGCCCCTCGAGCCTGTTACACCTGAACCGGAGGAAGCCCATTCATCCCCTCGAGCCTGTTACACAGGAACAGGAGGCCATTCAGCCCCTCGAGACTGTTTCACAGGAACAGGAGGAGGCCCGTTCAGCCCCTCGAGCCTTTTACACAGGAACAGGAGGTGGCCCATTCAGCTCCTCGAGCCTGTTACAAATGAACAGGAGGAGGCCCATTCAGCTCCTCGAGCCTGTTACAAATGAACAGGAGGAGGCCCATTCAGCCACTTGACCCTGTTACACTGGAACAGGAGGAGGCCCATTCAGCCCCTCGAGACTGTCACATAAGAACAGGAGGAGGCCCATTCAGCCCCTCGAGCCTGTTACACAGGAACAGGAGGAGGCCCATTCAGCCCCTCGAGCCTGTTACACAGGAACAGGAGGAGGCCCATTCAGCCCCTCGAGCCTGTTACACAGGAACAGGAGGAGGCCCATTCAGCCCCTCGAGCCTGTTACACAGGAACAGGAGGAGGCCCATTCAGCCCCTCGAGCCTGTTACACATGAACAGGAGGAGGCCCATTCAGCCCCTCGAGCTTTTCACACAGGAACAGGAGGAGTCCCATTCAGCCCCTCGAGCCTATTACACAGGAACAGGAGGAGGCGCATTCAGCCCCTCGAGCCTGTTACACAGGAACAGGAGGAGGCCCATTCAGCCCCGCGAGCCTGTTGCACAGGAACAGGAGGCCCATTCAGCCCCTCGAGCCTATTACACAGGAAGAGCTGGAGGCCCATTCAGCCCCTCGAGTCTGTTACACAGGAACAGGAGGAGGCCCATTCAGCCCCTCGAGGCTGTTACACTGGAACAGGAGGAGGCCCGTTCAGCCCATTTAGCCTGTTACACAGGAACAGGAGGAGGCCCATTCAGCCTCTCGAGCCTGTTACACAGGAACAGGAGGAGGCCCATTCAGCCCCTCAAGCCTGTTGCACTGGAACAGGAGGAGGACAATTCTGCACCTCGAGCCTGTTACAGAAGAACAGGAGGAGGCCCATTCAGCCCCCGAGTGTGTTACAGAGGAACCGGAGAAGGCCTATTCAGCCCGTTGAGCTTGTTACACAGGAACAGGAAGAGGCCCATGCAGCCCCTCGAGCCTGTAACACTGGAACAGGAGGAGGCCCATTCAGTCCCTCGAGCCTGTTACACAGGAACAGGAGGAGGCCCATTCAGCCCTTCGAGCCTGTTACACAGTAACAGGTGGCCCATTCAGCCCCTCGAGCCTGTTACACAGGAACAGGAGGAGGCCCATTCAGCCCTTCGAGCCTGTTACACAGTAACAGGTGGCCCATTCAGCCCTTCGAGCCTGTTACACAGTAACAGGTGGCCCATTCAGCCCCTCGAGCCTGTAACACTGGAACAGGAGGAGGCCCATTCTGTCCCTCGAGACTGTTATACAGGAACAGGAGGAGGCTCATTCAGACCCTCGAGCCTGTTACACAGGAACAGGAGGAGGCCCATTCAGCCCCGCGAGCCTGTTGCACAGGACTATGAGGAGGCCCATTCAGCCCATCGAATCTGTTGCACAGGAAAAGGAAGAGACCCATTCAGTCCCTTGAGCCTGTTACACAGGAACAGGAGGAATCCAATTCAGCCACACGAGCCTTTTACACAGGAACAGGAGGAGTGCCATTCAGCACCTCGAGCCTGTTGAACAGGAACAGGAGGAGGCCTATTCAACCCTGCGAGCCTGTTACACAGGACTATGAGGAGGCCCATTCAGCCCATCGAACCTGTTACACAGGAACAGGAGGAGGCCCATTCAGCCCCTCGAGTCTGTTACACAGGTACAGTAGGAGGCCCATTCAACACCTCGAGCCTGTTACACAGGAATAGGAGGAGGCTCATTCAGCCCCTTGAGTCTGTTTCACAGGAACAGGAGGAGACCCATTCAGCCCCTCAAGCTTGTTGCACAGGAACAGGCGGAGGCCCATTCAGCCCCTCGAACCTGTTACACAGGAAGAGGATAAGGCCCATTCAGCCCCTCGAGTCTATTACTCTGGAACAGGATGAGGCCCATTCAGCCCCTCGAGCATGTTACACAGGAACAGGAGGAGGCCCATTCAGCCCCTCGAGCCTGTTACAAATGAACAGGAGGAGGCCCATTCAGCCACTTGAGCCTGTTGCACTGGAACACAAGGAGGCCCATTCAGCCCCTCGAGCCTGTTACATAAGAACAGGAGGAGGCCCATTCAGCACCCGAGTGTGTTACAGAGGAACCGGAGGAGGCCCATTCAGCCCGTTGAGCTTGTTACACAGGAACAGGAGGAGGCCATTCAGCCCCTAGAGCCTGTTACACATGAACAGGAGTAGGCCCATTCAGCCCCTCGAGCCTGTTACACAGGAAGAGCTGGAGGCCCATTCAGCCCCTCGAGTCTGTTACACAGGAACAGGAGGAGGCCCATTCAGCCCCTCGAGGCTGTTACACTGGAACAGGAGGAGGCCCGTTCAGCCCATTTAGCCTGTTACACAGGAACAGGAGGAGGCCCATTCAGCCTCTCGAGCCTGTTACACAGGAACAGGAGGAGGCCCATTCAGCCCCTCAAGCCTGTTGCACTGGAACAGGAGGAGGACAATTCTGCACCTCGAGCCTGTTACAGAAGAACAGGAGGAGGCCCATTCAGCCCCCGAGTGTGTTACAGAGGAACCGGAGAAGGCCTATTCAGCCCGTTGAGCTTGTTACACAGGAACAGGAAGAGGCCCATGCAGCCCCTCGAGCCTGTAACACTGGAACAGGAGGAGGCCCATTCAGTCCCTCGAGCCTGTTACACAGGAACAGGAGGAGGCCCATTCAGCCCTTCGAGCCTGTTACACAGTAACAGGTGGCCCATTCAGCCCCTCGAGCCTGTTACACAGGAACAGGAGGAGGCCCATTCAGCCCTTCGAGCCTGTTACACAGTAACAGGTGGCCCATTCAGCCCTTCGAGCCTGTTACACAGTAACAGGTGGCCCATTCAGCCCCTCGAGCCTGTAACACTGGAACAGGAGGAGGCCCATTCTGTCCCTCGAGACTGTTATACAGGAACAGGAGGAGGCTCATTCAGACCCTCGAGCCTGTTACACAGGAACAGGAGGAGGCCCATTCAGCCCCGCGAGCCTGTTGCACAGGACTATGAGGAGGCCCATTCAGCCCATCGAATCTGTTGCACAGGAAAAGGAAGAGACCCATTCAGTCCCTTGAGCCTGTTACACAGGAACAGGAGGAATCCAATTCAGCCACACGAGCCTTTTACACAGGAACAGGAGGAGTGCCATTCAGCACCTCGAGCCTGTTGAACAGGAACAGGAGGAGGCCTATTCAACCCTGCGAGCCTGTTACACAGGACTATGAGGAGGCCCATTCAGCCCATCGAACCTGTTACACAGGAACAGGAGGAGGCCCATTCAGCCCCTCGAGTCTGTTACACAGGTACAGTAGGAGGCCCATTCAACACCTCGAGCCTGTTACACAGGAATAGGAGGAGGCTCATTCAGCCCCTTGAGTCTGTTTCACAGGAACAGGAGGAGACCCATTCAGCCCCTCAAGCTTGTTGCACAGGAACAGGCGGAGGCCCATTCAGCCCCTCGAACCTGTTACACAGGAAGAGGATAAGGCCCATTCAGCCCCTCGAGTCTATTACTCTGGAACAGGATGAGGCCCATTCAGCCCCTCGAGCATGTTACACAGGAACAGGAGGAGGCCCATTCAGCCCCTCGAGCCTGTTACAAATGAACAGGAGGAGGCCCATTCAGCCACTTGAGCCTGTTGCACTGGAACACAAGGAGGCCCATTCAGCCCCTCGAGCCTGTTACATAAGAACAGGAGGAGGCCCATTCAGCACCCGAGTGTGTTACAGAGGAACCGGAGGAGGCCCATTCAGCCCGTTGAGCTTGTTACACAGGAACAGGAGGAGGCCATTCAGCCCCTAGAGCCTGTTACACATGAACAGGAGTAGGCCCATTCAGCCCCTCGAGCCTGTTACACAGGAACAGGAGGAGGCCCATTCAGCACCCGAGTGTGTTACACATGAACAGGAGTAGGCCCATTCAGCCCCTCGAGCCTGTTACACAGGAAGAGCTGGAGGCCCATTCAGCCCCTCGAGTCTGTTACACAGGAACAGGAGGAGGCCCATTCAGCCCCTCGAGGCTGTTACACTGGAACAGGAGGAGGCCCGTTCAGCCCATTTAGCCTGTTACACAGGAACAGGAGGAGGCCCATTCAGCCTCTCGAGCCTGTTACACAGGAACAGGAGGAGGCCCATTCAGCCCCTCAAGCCTGTTGCACTGGAACAGGAGGAGGACAATTCTGCACCTCGAGCCTGTTACAGAAGAACAGGAGGAGGCCCATTCAGCCCCCGAGTGTGTTACAGAGGAACCGGAGAAGGCCTATTCAGCCCGTTGAGCTTGTTACACAGGAACAGGAAGAGGCCCATGCAGCCCCTCGAGCCTGTAACACTGGAACAGGAGGAGGCCCATTCAGTCCCTCGAGCCTGTTACACAGGAACAGGAGGAGGCCCATTCAGCCCTTCGAGCCTGTTACACAGTAACAGGTGGCCCATTCAGCCCCTCGAGCCTGTTACACAGGAACAGGAGGAGGCCCATTCAGCCCTTCGAGCCTGTTACACAGTAACAGGTGGCCCATTCAGCCCTTCGAGCCTGTTACACAGTAACAGGTGGCCCATTCAGCCCCTCGAGCCTGTAACACTGGAACAGGAGGAGGCCCATTCTGTCCCTCGAGACTGTTATACAGGAACAGGAGGAGGCTCATTCAGACCCTCGAGCCTGTTACACAGGAACAGGAGGAGGCCCATTCAGCCCCGCGAGCCTGTTGCACAGGACTATGAGGAGGCCCATTCAGCCCATCGAATCTGTTGCACAGGAAAAGGAAGAGACCCATTCAGTCCCTTGAGCCTGTTACACAGGAACAGGAGGAATCCAATTCAGCCACACGAGCCTTTTACACAGGAACAGGAGGAGTGCCATTCAGCACCTCGAGCCTGTTGAACAGGAACAGGAGGAGGCCTATTCAACCCTGCGAGCCTGTTACACAGGACTATGAGGAGGCCCATTCAGCCCATCGAACCTGTTACACAGGAACAGGAGGAGGCCCATTCAGCCCCTCGAGTCTGTTACACAGGTACAGTAGGAGGCCCATTCAACACCTCGAGCCTGTTACACAGGAATAGGAGGAGGCTCATTCAGCCCCTTGAGTCTGTTTCACAGGAACAGGAGGAGACCCATTCAGCCCCTCAAGCTTGTTGCACAGGAACAGGCGGAGGCCCATTCAGCCCCTCGAACCTGTTACACAGGAAGAGGATAAGGCCCATTCAGCCCCTCGAGTCTATTACTCTGGAACAGGATGACGCCCATTCAGCCCCTCGAGCATGTTACACAGGAACAGGAGGAGGCCCATTCAGCCCCTCGAGCCTGTTACAAATGAACAGGAGGAGGCCCATTCAGCCACTTGAGCCTGTTGCACTGGAACACAAGGAGGCCCATTCAGCCCCTCGAGCCTGTTACATAAGAACAGGAGGAGGCCCATTCAGCACCCGAGTGTGTTACAGAGGAACCGGAGGAGGCCCATTCAGCCCGTTGAGCTTGTTACACAGGAACAGGAGGAGGCCATTCAGCCCCTAGAGCCTGTTACACATGAACAGGAGTAGGCCCATTCAGCCCCTCGAGCCTGTTACACAGGAACAGGAGGAGGCCCATTCAGCCTCTCGAGCCTGTTACATAGGAAAAGGAGGAGGTCCATTCAACCCCTCGAGCCTGCTACACAGGAAGAGGAGGAGGTCCATTCAACCCCTCGAGCCTGCTACACAGGAAGAGGAGGAGGCCCATTCAGCCCCTCGAGCCTGTAACACAGGAACAGGAGGCCCATTCAGCCCCTCGAGCCTGTTTCACAGGAACAGGAGGAGGCCCATTCAGCCCGTTGAGCTTGTTACACAGGAACAGGAGGAGGCCATTCAGCCCCTAGAGCCTGTTACACATGAACAGGAGTAGGCCCATTCAGCCCCTCGAGCCTGTTACACAGGAACAGGAGGAGGCCCATTCAGCCTCTCGAGCCTGTTACATAGGAAAAGGAGGAGGTCCATTCAACCCCTCGAGCCTGCTACACAGGAAGAGGAGGAGGTCCATTCAACCCCTCGAGCCTGCTACACAGGAAGAGGAGGAGGCCCATTCAGCCCCTCGAGCCTGTAACACAGGAACAGGAGGCCCGTTCAGCCCCTCGAGCCTGTTACACAGGAACAGGAGGTGGCCCATTCAGCCCTTCGAGCCTGTTACAAATGAACAGGAGGAGGCCCATTCAGCACCCGAGTGTGTTCCAGAGGAACAGGAGGAGGCCCAGTCAGCCCGTTGAGCTTGTTACACAGGAACAGGAGGACGCCATTCAGCCCCTCGAACCTGTTACACAGGAACAGGAGGAGGCCCATTCAGCCCCTCGAGCCATTTACACAGGGACAGGAGGAGACCCATTCAACCCCTCGAGCCTGCTACACAGGAAGAGGAGGAGGCCCATTCAGCCCCTCGAGCCTGTTACAGAGGAACAGGAGGCCCATTCAGCCCCTCGAGCCTATTACACAGGAAGAGCAGGAGGCCCATTTAAACTCTCGAGCCTGTTACACAGGAACAGGAGGAGGCCCATTCAGCCCATTTAGCCTGTTACACTGGAACAGGAGGAGGCCCATTCTGCCACTCGAGCCTGTTACAGAAGAACAGGAGGCCCATTCAGTCCCCGAGTGTGTTACAGAGGAACCGGAGGAGGCCTATTCAGCCCGTTGAGCTTGTTACACAGGAACAGGAAGAGGCCCATTCAGCCCCTCGAGCCTGTTACACAGGAACAGTAGGAGGCCCATTCAGCCCTTCGAGCCTGTTACACAATAACAGGCGGCCCATTCAGCCCCTCGAGCCTGTTACACAGGAACAGGAGGAGAACCATTTAACTCTCGAGCCTTTTACACAGGAGAAGGAGGAGGCCCATTCTGCCCCTTGAGCCACTTAGACGGGAACCGGAGGAGGCCCATTCAGCCCCTCAAGCCTGTTACACAGGAAGAGGAGGAGGCCCATTCAGCCCCTCAAGCCTGTTACCCAGGAACAGGAGGAGGCCCATTCAGCCCCTCGAGCCTGTTACACAGGAACAGGAGGAGGCCCATTCAGCCCCTCGAGCCTGTTGCACTGGAACAGGAGGAGGCCCATTCAGCCCCTCGAGCCTCTTGCTCTGGAACAGGAGGTGGCCCATTCAGCCCCTCGAGCCTGTTACATAGGAACAGGAGTTAGCCTATTCAGCCCCTCCAGCCTGTTAAACAGGAACAGGAGTAGGCCCATTCAGCCCCTCGAGCCTGTTACACAGGAATAGGAGGAGGACCATTTAACTCTCGAGCCTTTTACACAGGAACAGGAGGAGGCCCATTTTGCCCCTCGAGCCTGTTACACAGGAACAGGAGGAGGCCCATTCAGCCCCTCGAGCCTGTTACACTGGAACAGGAAGAGGCACATTCAGCCCCTTGAGCCTCTTGCTCTGGAACAGGAGGTGGCCCATTCAGCCCCTCGAGCTTGTTACACAGGAACAGGAGGAGGCCCATTCAGCCCCTCGAGCCTGTTACATAGGAACATGAGGAGGCCCATTCAGCCCCTCGAGCTTGTTACACAGGAACAGGAGGAGGCCCATTCAGCCCCTTGAGCCTGTTACATAGGAACATGAGGAGGCCCATTCAGCCCCTCGAGTCTGTTACACTGGAACAGGATGAGGCCCATTCAGCCCCTCGAGCCTGTTACACAGGAACAGGAGGAGGCCTATTCGGGCCCTCGAGACTGTTATACTGGAAGAGGAGGATGCCCATTCAGCCCCTCGAGCCTGTTACACAGGAACAGGAGGAGGCCTATTCAGCCCCTCGAGCCTGTTACACAGGAACAGGAGGAGGCCCATTCAGCCCTTCGAGCCTGTTACACAGTAACAGGTGGCCCATTCAGCCCTTCGAGCCTGTTACACAGTAACAGGTGGCCCATTCAGCCCATCGAATCTGTTACACAGGAACAGGAGGAGGCGCATTCAGCCCCTCGACCCTGTTACACAGGAACAGGAGGAGGCCCATTCAGCCCCGCGAGCCTGTTGCACAGGAACAGGAGGCCCATTCAGCCCCTCGAGCCTATTACACAGGAAGAGCTGGAGGCCCATTCAGCCCCTCGAGTCTGTTACACAGGAACAGGAGGAGGCCCATTCAGCCCCTCGATGCTGTTACACTGGAACAGGAGGAGGCCCGTTCAGCCCATTTAGCCTGTTACATAGGAACAGGAGTTAGCCTATTCAGCCCCTCCAGCCTGTTAAACAGGAACAGCAGTAGGCCCATTCAGCCCCTCGAGCCTGTTGCACAGTAACAGGCGGCCCATTCAGCCCCTCGAGCCTGTTACACAGGAATAGGAGGAGGACCATTTAACTCTCGAGCCTTTGACACAGGAACAGGAGGAGGCCCATTCTGCCCATCGAGCCTGTTACACAGGAACAGGAGGAGGCCCATTCAGCCCCTCGAGCCTGTTACACTGGAACAGGAAGAGGCATAGTCAGCCCCTCGAGCCTCTTGCTCTGGAACAGGAGGTGGCCCATTCAGCCCCTCGAGCTTGTTACACAGGAACAGGAGGAGGCCCATTCAGCCCCTCGAGCCTGTTACATAGGAACATGAGGAGGCCCATTCAGCCCCTCGAGTCTGTTACACAGGAACAGGAGGCCCATTCAGCCCCTCGAGCCTGTAACACAGGAACAGGAGTAGGCCCATTCAGACCCTCGAGCCTGTTACACAGGAACAGGAGGAGGCCCATTCAGCCCCTCGAGCCTGTTACATAAGAACAGGAGGAGGCCCATTCAGACCCTCGAGCCTGTTGCACAGGAACAGGAGGAAACCCATTCAGCCGCTTGAGATTTTTACCCAGGAACATGAAGAGGCCCATTCAGCCCCTCGAGCCTGAAACACAGGAACAGGAGGCCCATTCTGCCCATCGAGCCTGTTACACAGGAACAGGAGGAGGCCCATTCAGCCCCTCGAGCCTGTTACACTGGAACAGGAAGAGGCATAGTCAGCCCCTCGAGCCTCTTGCTCTGGAACAGGAGGTGGCCCATTCAGCCCCTCGAGCTTGTTACACAGGAACAGGAGGAGGCCCATTCAGCCCCTCGAGCCTGTTACATAGGAACATGAGGAGGCCCATTCAGCCCCTCGAGTCTGTTACACAGGAACAGGAGGCCCATTCAGCCCCTCGAGCCTGTAACACAGGAACAGGAGTAGGCCCATTCAGACCCTCGAGCCTGTTACACAGGAACAGGAGGAGGCCCATTCAGCCCCTCGAGCCTGTTACATAAGAACAGGAGGAGGCCCATTCAGACCCTCGAGCCTGTTGCACAGGAACAGGAGGAAACCCATTCAGCCGCTTGAGATTTTTACCCAGGAACATGAAGAGGCCCATTCAGCCCCTCGAGCCTGAAACACAGTAACAGGAGGAGGCCCATTCAGCCTCTCGAGCCTGTTGCACAGGAACAGGTGGAGCCCCATTCAGCCCCTCGTGCCTGTTACACAGGAACAGGAGGAGCCCCATTCAGGCCCTCGAGCCTGTTACACAGGAACAGGAGGCCCATCCAGGCCCTCGAGCCTGTTATACAGGAACAGGAGGAGGCCCATTCAGCCCCTCGAGCCTGTTACACAGGAACAGGAGGAGGCCTATTCAGCCCCTCGAGACTGTTATACAGGAACAGGAGGAGGCTCATTCAGACCCTCGAGCCTGTTACACAGGAACAGGAGGAGGCCCATTCAGCCCCGCGAGCCTGTTGCACAGGACTATGAGGAGGCCCATTCAGCCCATCGAATCTGTTACACAGGAAAAGGAAGAGACCCATTCAGTCCCTTGAGCCTGTTGCACAGGAACAGGAGGAATCCAATTCAGCCACACGAGCCTTTTACACAGGAACAGGAGGAGTGCCATTCAGCACCTCGAGCCTGTTGAACAGGAACAGGAGGAGGCCTATTCAACCCTGCGAGCCTGTTACACAGGACTATGAGGAGGCCCATTCAGCCCATCGAACCTGTTACACAGGAACAGGAGGAGGCCCATTCAGCCCCTCGAGTCTGTTACACAGGAACAGGAGGAGGTCCATTCAGCCCCTCGAGCCTGTTACACAGGTACAGTAGGAGGCCCATTCAACACCTCGAGCCTGTTACACAGGAATAGGAGGAGGCTCATTCAGCCCCTCGAGTCTGTTTCACAGGAACAGGAGGAGACCCATTCAGCCCCTCAAGCTTGTTGCACAGGAACAGGCGGAGGCCCATTCAGCCAATCGAGCCAGTTACACAGGAACAGGAGGAGGCCCATTCTGCCCCTCGAGCCTGTTAATCGGGAACCGGAGGAGGCCCATTCAGCCCCTCGAGCCTGTTACACAGGAACTGGCGGAGGCCCATTCAGCCCCTCGAACCTGTTACACAGGAAGAGGATAAGGCCCATTCAGCCCCTCGAGTCTATTACTCTGGAACAGGGTGAGGCCCATTCAGCCCCTCGAGCATGTTACACAGGAACAGGAGGAGGCCCATTCAGCCCCTCGAGCCTGTTACAAATGAACAGGAGGAGGCCCATTCAGCCACTTGAGCCTGTTGCACTGGAACACAAGGAGGCCCATTCAGCCCCTCGAGCCTGTTACATAAGAACAGGAGGAGGCCCATTCAGCACCCGAGTGTGTTACAGAGGAACCGGAGGAGGCCCATTCAGCCCGTTGAGCTTGTTACACAAGAACAGGAGGAGGCCATTCAGCCCCTAGAGCCTGTTACACATGAACAGGAGTAGGCCCATTCAGCCCCTCGAGCCTGTTACACAGGAACAGGAGGAGGCCCATTCAGCCTCTCGAGCCTGTTACATAGGAAAAAGAGGAGGTCCATTCAACCCCTCGAGCCTGCTACACAGGAAGAGGAGGAGGTCCATTCAACCCCTCGAGCCTGCTACACAGGAAGAGGAGGAGGCCCATTCAGCCCCTCGAGCCTGTAACACAGGAACAGGAGGCCCATTCAGCCCCTCGAGCCTGTTTCACAGGAACAGGAGGAGGCCCGTTCAGCCCCTCGAGCCTGTTACACAGGAACAGGAGGTGGCCCATTCAGCCCTTCGAGCCTGTTACAAATGAACAGGAGGAGGCCCATTCAGCACCCGAGTGTGTTCCAGAGGAACAGGAGGAGGCCCAGTCAGCCCGTTGAGCTTGTTACACAGGAACAGGAGGACGCCATTCAGCCCCTCGAACCTGTTACACAGGAACAGGAGGAGGCCCATTCAGCCCCTCGAGCCATTTACACAGGGACAGGAGGAGACCCATTCAACCCCTCGAGCCTGCTACACAGGAAGAGGAGGAGGCCCATTCAGCCCCTCGAGCCTGTTACAGAGGAACAGGAGGCCCATTCAGCCCCTCGAGCCTATTACACAGGAAGAGCAGGAGGCCCATTTAAACTCTCGAGCCTGTTACACAGGAACAGGAGGAGGCCCATTCAGCCCATTTAGCCTGTTACACTGGAACAGGAGGAGGCCCATTCTGCCACTCGAGCCTGTTACAGAAGAACAGGAGGCCCATTCAGTCCCCGAGTGTGTTACAGAGGAACCGGAGGAGGCCTATTCAGCCCGTTGAGCTTGTTACACAGGAACAGGAAGAGGCCCATTCAGCCCCTCGAGCCTGTTACACAGGAACAGTAGGAGGCCCATTCAGCCCTTCGAGCCTGTTACACAGTAACAGGCGGCCCATTCAGCCCCTCGAGCCTGTTACACAGGAACAGGAGGAGAACCATTTAACTCTCGAGCCTTTTACACAGGAGAAGGAGGAGGCCCATTCTGCCCCTTGAGCCACTTAGACGGGAACCGGAGGAGGCCCATTCAGCCCCTCAAGCCTGTTACACAGGAAGAGGAGGAGGCCCATTCAGCCCCTCAAGCCTGTTACCCAGGAACAGGAGGAGGCCCATTCAGCCCCTCGAGCCTGTTACACAGGAACAGGAGGAGGCCCATTCAGCCCCTCGAGCCTGTTACACTGGAACAGGAGGAGGCCCATTCAGCCCCTCGAGCCTCTTGCTCTGGAACAGGAGGTGGCCCATTCAGCCCCTCGAGCCTGTTACATAGGAACAGGAGTTAGCCTATTCAGCCCCTCCAGCCTGTTAAACTGGAACAGGAGTAGGCCCATTCAGCCCCTCGAGCCTGTTACACAGGAATAGGAGGAGGACCATTTAACTCTCGAGCCTTTTACACAGGAACAGGAGGAGGCCCATTTTGCCCCTCGAGCCTGTTACACAGGAACAGGAGGAGGCCCATTCAGCCCCTCGAGCCTGTTACACTGGAACAGGAAGAGACACATTCAGCCCCTTGAGCCTCTTGCTCTGGAACAGGAGGTGGCCCATTCAGCCCCTCGAGCTTGTTACACAGGAACAGGAGGAGGCCCATTCAGCCCCTCGAGCCTGTTATATAGGAACATGAGGAGGCCCACTCAGCCCCTCGAGCTTGTTACACAGGAACAGGAGGAGGCCCATTCAGCCCCTTGAGCCTGTTACATAGGAACATGAGGAGGCCCATTCAGCCCCTCGAGTCTGTTACACTGGAACAGGATGAGGCCCATTCAGCCCCTCGAGCCTGTTACACAGGAACAGGAGGAGGCCTATTCGGGCCCTCGAGACTGTTATACTGGAAGAGGAGGATGCCCATTCAGCCCCTCGAGCCTGTTACACAGGAACAGGAGGAGGCCTATTCAGCCCCTCCAGCCTATTACACAGGAACAGGAAGAGGCTCATTCAGCCCCTCGAGCCTCTTACACAGGACCAGGAGGAGGCCCATTCTGTCCCTTGAACCTGTTACACAGGAACAGGAGGAGGCCATTCAGTCCCTCGAGCCTCTTACACAGGACCAGGAGGAGGCACATTCTGTCCCTCGAACCTGTTACACAGGAACAGGAGGAGGCCATTCAGTCCCTCGAGCCTGTTACACAGGAACAGGAGGAAACCAATTCAACGCCTCGAGCCTGTTACACAGGAACAGGAGGAGGCCTATTCAGGCCCTCGAGACTGTTATACTGGAAGTGGAGGACGCCCATTCAGCCCCTCGAGCCTGTTACACAGGAACATCAGGAGGCCCATTCAGCCCCTCGAGCCTGTTATACAGGAACAGGAGGAGGCCCATTCAGCCCCTCGAGCCTGTTACACAGGAACAGGAGGAGGCCTATTCACCCCCTCGAGCCTGTTACACAGCAACAGGAGGAGGCTCATTCAGACCCTCGAGCCTGTTACACAGGAACAGGAGGAGGAGGCCCATTCAGCCCCTCCAGCCTGTTACACTGGAACAGGAGGAGGCCCATTCAGCCCCTCGAGCCTCTTGCTCTGGAACAGGAGGTGGACCATTTAACTCTCGAGCCTTTTACACAGGAACAGGAGGAGGCCCATTTTGCCCCTCGAGCCTGTTACAGAGGAACAGGAGGAGGCCCATTCAGCCCCTCGAGCCTGTTACACAGGAACAGGAGGAGGCCCATTCAGCCTCTCGAGCCTGTTACATAGGAAAAGGAGGAGGTCCATTCAACCCCTCGAGCCTGCTACACAGGAAGAGGAGGAGGTCCATTCAACCCCTCGAGCCTGCTACACAGGAAGAGGAGGAGGCCCATTCAGCCCCTCGAGCCTGTAACACAGGAACAGGAGGCCCATTCAGCCCCTCGAGCCTGTTTCACAGGAACAGGAGGAGGCCCGTTCAGCCCCTCGAGCCTGTTACACAGGAACAGGAGGTGGCCCATTCAGCCCTTCGAGCCTGTTACAAATGAACAGGAGGAGGCCCATTCAGCACCCGAGTGTGTTCCAGAGGAACAGGAGGAGGCCCAGTCAGCCCGTTGAGCTTGTTACACAGGAACAGGAGGACGCCATTCAGCCCCTCGAACCTGTTACACAGGAACAGGAGGAGGCCCATTCAGCCCCTCGAGCCATTTACACAGGGACAGGAGGAGACCCATTCAACCCCTCGAGCCTGCTACACAGGAAGAGGAGGAGGCCCATTCAGCCCCTCGAGCCTGTTACAGAGGAACAGGAGGCCCATTCAGCCCCTCGAGCCTATTACACAGGAAGAGCAGGAGGCCCATTTAAACTCTCGAGCCTGTTACACAGGAACAGGAGGAGGCCCATTCAGCCCATTTAGCCTGTTACACTGGAACAGGAGGAGGCCCATTCTGCCACTCGAGCCTGTTACAGAAGAACAGGAGGCCCATTCAGTCCCCGAGTGTGTTACAGAGGAACCGGAGGAGGCCTATTCAGCCCGTTGAGCTTGTTACACAGGAACAGGAAGAGGCCCATTCAGCCCCTCGAGCCTGTTACACAGGAACAGGAGGAGAACCATTTAACTCTCGAGCCTTTTACACAGGAGAAGGAGGAGGCCCATTCTGCCCCTTGAGCCACTTAGACGGGAACCGGAGGAGGCCCATTCAGCCCCTCAAGCCTGTTACACAGGAAGAGGAGGAGGCCCATTCAGCCCCTCAAGCCTGTTACCCAGGAACAGGAGGAGGCCCATTCAGCCCCTCGAGCCTGTTACACAGGAACAGGAGGAGGCCCATTCAGCCCCTCGAGCCTGTTACACTGGAACAGGAGGAGGCCCATTCAGCCCCTCGAGCCTCTTGCTCTGGAACAGGAGGTGGCCCATTCAGCCCCTCGAGCCTGTTACATAGGAACAGGAGTTAGCCTATTCAGCCCCTCCAGCCTGTTAAACTGGAACAGGAGTAGGCCCATTCAGCCCCTCGAGCCTGTTACACAGGAATAGGAGGAGGACCATTTAACTCTCGAGCCTTTTACACAGGAACAGGAGGAGGCCCATTTTGCCCCTCGAGCCTGTTACACAGGAACAGGAGGAGGCCCATTCAGCCCCTCGAGCCTGTTACACTGGAACAGGAAGAGACACATTCAGCCCCTTGAGCCTCTTGCTCTGGAACAGGAGGTGGCCCATTCAGCCCCTCGAGCTTGTTACACAGGAACAGGAGGAGGCCCATTCAGCCCCTCGAGCCTGTTATATAGGAACATGAGGAGGCCCATTCAGCCCCTCGAGCTTGTTACACAGGAACAGGAGGAGGCCCATTCAGCCCCTTGAGCCTGTTACATAGGAATATGAGGAGGCCCATTCAGCCCCTCGAGTCTGTTACACTGGAACAGGATGAGGCCCATTCAGCCCCTCGAGCCAGTTACACAGGAACAGGAGGAGGCCTATTCGGGCCCTCGAGACTGTTATACTGGAAGAGGAGGATGCCCATTCAGCCCCTCGAGCCTGTTACACAGGAACAGGAGGAGGCCTATTCAGCCCCTCCAGCCTATTACACAGGAACAGGAAGAGGCTCATTCAGCCCCTCGAGCCTCTTACACAGGACCAGGAGGAGGCCCATTCTGTCCCTTGAACCTGTTACACAGGAACAGGAGGAGGCCATTCAGTCCCTCGAGCCTCTTACACAGGACCAGGAGGAGGCACATTCTGTCCCTCGAACCTGTTACACAGTAACAGGAGGAGGCCATTCAGTCCCTCGAGCCTGTTACACAGGAACAGGAGGAAACCAATTCAACGCCTCGAGCCTGTTACACAGGAACAGGAGGAGGCCTATTCAGGCCCTCGAGACTGTTATACTGGAAGTGGAGGACGCCCATTCAGCCCCTCGAGCCTGTTACACAGGAACATCAGGAGGCCCATTCAGCCCCTCGAGCCTGTTATACAGGAACAGGAGGAGGCCCATTCAGCCCCTCGAGCCTGTTACACAGGAACAGGAGGAGGCCCATTCAGCCCCTCGAGCCTGTTACCCAGGAACAGGAGGAGGCCCATTCAGCCCCTCGAGCCTGTTACCCAGGAACAGGATGAGGCCCATTCAGCCCCTCGAGCCTGTTGCGCAGGAACAGGAGGAGGCCTATTCAGCTCCTTGAGCTTGTTTCACAGGAACAGGTGGAGGCCCATTCAGCCCCTCGAGCCTGTTACACAGGAACAGGAGGAGGAGGCCCATTCAGCCCCTCCAGCCTGTTACACTGGAACAGGAGGAGGCCCATTCAGCCCCTCGAGCCTCTTGCTCTGGAACAGGAGGTGGACCATTTAACTCTCGAGCCTTTTACACAGGAACAGGAGGAGGCCCATTTTGCCCCTCGAGCCTGTTACAGAGGAACAGGAGGAGGCCCATTCAGCCCCTCGAGCCTGTTACACTGGAACAGGAAGAGGCACATTCAGCCCCTCGAGCCTCTTGCTCTGGAACAGGAGGTGGCCCATTCAGCCCCTCGAGCTTGTTACACAGGAACAGGAGGAGGCCCATTCAGCCCCTCGAGCCTGTTACATAGGAACATGAGGAGGCCCATTCAGCCCCTCGAGCTTGTTACACAGGAACAGGAGGAGGCCCATTCAGCCCCTTGAGCCTGTTACATAGGAACATGAGGAGGCCCATTCAGCCCCTCGAGTCTGTTACACTGGAACAGGATGAGGCCCATTCAGCCCCTCGAGCCTGTTACGCAGGAACAGGAGGAGGCCTATTCAGCCCCTCGAGCCTATTACACAGGAACAGGAGGAGGCTCATTCAGCCCCTCGAGCCTCTTACACAGGACCAGGAGGAGGCCCATTCTGTCCCTCGAACCTGTTACACAGGAACAGGAGGAGGCCATTCAGTCCCTCGAGCCTCTTACACAGGACCAGGAGGAGGCACATTCTGTCCCTCGAACCTGTTACACAGGAACAGGAGGAGGCCATTCAGTCCCTCGAGCCTGTTACACAGGAACAGGAGGAAACCAATTCAACGCCTCGAGCCTGTTACACAGGAACAGGAGGCGGCCTATTCAGGCCCTCGAGACTGTTATACTGGAAGAGGAGGACGCCCATTCAGCCCCTCGAGCCTGTTACACAGGAACATCAGGAGGCCCATTCAGCCCCTCGAGCCTGTTATACAGGAACAGGAGGACGCCCATTCAGCCCCTCGAGCCTGTTACACAGGAACATCAGGAGGCCCATTCAGCCCCTCGAGCCTGTTATACAGGAACAGGAGGAGGCCCATTCAGCCCCTCGAGCCTGTTACACAGGAACAGGAGGAGGCCTATTCACCCCCTCGAGCCTGTTACACAGCAACAGGAGGAGGCTCATTCAGACCCTCGAGCCTGTTACACAGGAACAGGAGGAGGCCTATTCAGCCCCTCGAGTCTGTTACACAGGAACAGGAGGAGGCCCATTCAGCCCCTCGAGCCTGTTACCCAGGAACAGGATGAGGCCCATTCAGCCCCTCGAGCCTGTTGCGCAGGAACAGGAGGAGGCCTATTCAGCCCCTTGAGCTTGTTTCACAGGAACAGGTGGAGGCCCATTCAGCCCCTCGAGCCTGTTACACAGGAACAGGAGGAGGAGGCCCATTCAGCCCCTCCAGCCTGTTACACTGGAACAGGAGGAGGCCCATTCAGCCCCTCGAGCCTCTTGCTCTGGAACAGGAGGTGGACCATTTAACTCTCGAGCCTTTTACACAGGAACAGGAGGAGGCCCATTTTGCCCCTCGAGCCTGTTACAGAGGAACAGGAGGAGGCCCATTCAGCCCCTCGAGCCTGTTACACTGGAACAGGAAGAGGCACATTCAGCCCCTCGAGCCTCTTGCTCTGGAACAGGAGGTGGCCCATTCAGCCCCTCGAGCTTGTTACACAGGAACAGGAGGAGGCCCATTCAGCCCCTCGAGCCTGTTACATAGGAACATGAGGAGGCCCATTCAGCCCCTCGAGCTTGTTACACAGGAACAGGAGGAGGCCCATTCAGCCCCTTGAGCCTGTTACATAGGAACATGAGGAGGCCCATTCAGCCCCTCGAGTCTGTTACACTGGAACAGGATGAGGCCCATTCAGCCCCTCGAGCCTGTTACGCAGGAACAGGAGGAGGCCTATTCAGCCCCTCGAGCCTATTACACAGGAACAGGAGGAGGCTCATTCAGCCCCTCGAGCCTCTTACACAGGACCAGGAGGAGGCCCATTCTGTCCCTCGAACCTGTTACACAGGAACAGGAGGAGGCCATTCAGTCCCTCGAGCCTCTTACACAGGACCAGGAGGAGGCACATTCTGTCCCTCGAACCTGTTACACAGGAACAGGAGGAGGCCATTCAGTCCCTCGAGCCTGTTACACAGGAACAGGAGGAAACCAATTCAACGCCTCGAGCCTGTTACACAGGAACAGGAGGCGGCCTATTCAGGCCCTCGAGACTGTTATACTGGAAGAGGAGGACGCCCATTCAGCCCCTCGAGCCTGTTACACAGGAACATCAGGAGGCCCATTCAGCCCCTCGAGCCTGTTATACAGGAACAGGAGGAGGCCCATTCAGCCCCTCGAGTCTGTTACACAGCAACAGGAGGAGGCTCATTCAGACCCTCGAGCCTGTTACACAGGAACAGGAGGAGGCCCATTCTGTCCCTCGAACCTGTTACACAGGAACAGGAGGAGGCCCATTCAGCCCCTCGAGCCTGTTACACAGGAACAGGAGGAAACCAATTCAGCCCCTCGAGCCTGTTACACAGGAACAGGAGGAGGCCCATTCAGCCCCTCGAGCCTGTTACACAGGAACCGGAGGAGTCCCATTCAGCCTCTCGAGCCTGGTACACAGGAACAGGAGGAGAACCATTTAAACTCTCGACCCTGTTACACAGGAACAGGCGGAGGCCCATTCAGCCCCTCGAGCCTGTTACACAGGAACAGCAGGAGGCCCATTCAGCCTCTCGAGCCTGTTACACAGGAACAGGAGGAGTCCCATTCAGCCCCTCGATCCTGTTACACAGGAACAGCAGGAGGCCCATTCAGCCCCTCGAGCCTGTTACACAGGAACAGGAGGAGACCCATTCAGCCACCTCGAGTCTGTTACACAGGAACAGGAGGAGGCCATTCAGCCCCTCGAGCCTGTTATACAGGAACAGGAGGAGGCCCATTCAGCCCCTCGAGCCTGTTACACAGGAACAGGAGGAGACCCATTCAGCCACCTCGAGTCTGTTACACAGGAACAGGAGGAGGCCCATTCAACCCCTCGAGCCTGTTACATAGGAACAGGAGGAGCCCTTTCGTGTTGAGGGGCTGAATGGCCCTCCTACTGTTCCTGTGTGACAGACTCAAGGGGCCATTTGCGGACAAGAGACCCAAACCTCTCCCACCCTTTGTGTGTAAAAGTGTCTCCTAATTTCACTCCTGAAATGTCTGGCTTTAATTTTCAGACTATGCCCCTCCTCCTAGACGCCCCAACCAGCAGAGATAGTATCTCTCTGTCTAACCTTCCTGTTCCCCATAATATCCTGAAAACTTCCATCAGATCGCCCCTGAAGCTTCTGAATTCTCGGGAATACAACCCGAGTTTGTGTATTTCTCTTTGTAACTTAACCCTTGAAGTCCGGGTGTCATTCTGGTAAACCTCCGCACTCCATCTAAGGCCAATATTTCCTCCCTAAGGTCTGGGGCCCAGAACTGCTCACAGTGTTCCAGGTGTGGTCTAACCAGGGTTTTGTATAGCTGCAGCATGCAGGTACAGCAGGCGGTTAAGAAAGCAAATGGCATGTTGGCCTTCATAGCGAGGGGATTTGAATACAGGGGCAGGGAGGTGTTGCTACAGTTGTACAGGGCCTTGGTGAGGCCACACCTGGAGTATTGTGTACAGTTTTGGTCTCCTAACTTGAGGAAGGACATTCTTGCTATTGAGGGAGTGCAGCGAAGGTTCACCAGACTGATTCCCGGGATGGCGGGACTGACCTATCAAGAAAGATTGGATCAATTGGGCTTGTATTCACTGGAGTTCAGAAGAATGAGAGGGGACCTCATAGAAACGTTTAAAATTCTGACGGGTTTAGACAGGTTAGATGCAGAAAGAATGTTCCCAATGTTGGGGAAGTCCAGAACCAGGGGTCACAGTCTGAGGATAAGGGGTAAGCCATTTAGGACCGAGATGAGGAGAAACTTCTTCACCCAGAGAGTGGTGAACCTGTGGAATTCTCTACCACAGAAAGTAGTTGAGGCCAATTCACTAAATATATTCAAAAGGGAGTTAGATGAAGTCCTTACTACTCGGGGGATCAAGGGTTATGGCGAGAAAGCAGGAAGGGGGTACTGAAGTTTCATGTTCAGCCATGAACTCATTGAATGGCGGTGCAGGCTAGAAGGGCTGAATGGCCTGCTCCTGCACCTATTTTCTATGTTTCTATGTTTCTATGTTTCTAACCCCCTGTATTCTAGTCCTCCAGATATAAAGGCCTGCATCCCATTCGCCTTCGTGATAATTTTCTGTACCTGTCCGTGACATTTTAAACATAAGACATAGGAGCAGGAGCAGATAGACATAGGGGGCATAGATTTAAAGTAATTGTGGGGAGGTTTAGTGAGGATTTGAGGGGAAATATCTTCACCCAGAGGGTGGTGGGGGTCTGGAACTCACGGCCTGAAAGGGTGGCAGAGGCAGAAACCCTCACCACATTAAAAAAGTACCTGGATGTGCACCTGAAGTGCCGTAACCTGCAGGGCTACGGACCCAGAGCTGGAAAGTGGGATTAGGCTGGGTAGCTCTTGGTCGGCCGGCACGGACACGAGGGGCCGAATGGCCTCCTCCCGCGCCGTGACTTTCTCTGATTCTGTGAGTTGGCCATTCAGCCCCTCGAACCTGCTCCGTCATTCAATAAGATCATGGCTGATCCGATCATGGACTCAGCTCCACTTCCCCGCCCGCTCCCCATAACCCTTCACTCCCTTATCGCTCAAAGATCTGTCCATCTCCACCTTAAATATATTCAATGACCCAGCCTCCACAGCTCTCTGGGGCAGAGAATTCCACAGATTTACAACCCTCCGAGAGAAGAAATTCCTCCTCATCTCAGTTTTAAATGGGCGGCCCCTTATTCTGAGACCATGCCCCCTAGTTCTCGATTCCCCCACGAGGGGGAAACATCCTCTCTGCATCTACCCTGTCCAGCCCCCCTCAGAATCTTGCACGTTTCAATAAGATCGCCTCTCATTCTACTAAACTCCAATGTGTACAGGACCCAACCTGCTCAATCTTTTCTCATAAGTCAACCCCCTCAACTCCAGAATCAACCGAGTGAACCTTCTCTGAACTGCCTCCAAAGCAAGTGTATCCTTTCGTAAATATGGAAACCAAAACTGCACGCAGTACTCCAGGTGTGGCCTCACCAATACCCTGTGTAACTGGAGCAGGACTTCTCTGCTTTTATACTCCATCCCCTTTGCAAAATACACCTGTCTGACCTTTTTAGGTCTATTTGCATACATTGAAATCCATTTGAAAACCATTCTATAATCAAGGGAATATAAACTCAGTCTATGCAAATGTCCGCTTAATTAAACCCTGTCATCCTTCCTGAAGTGGCTTTTTCCTCAAACTTCTCCACAACGATTTTATAACTTCCCTCCTCAGTTCTCCGAAAAAGACTCCCTTGTCTCCAGTAAACTCCCACACACTCTCCCCGCCACCCACCCTCTCTCTCTCTTCTATTCTCCCGCACCCCCTCCCCCCGAACTTCTCCACCCTAAAACACTCCCCTTGCCCCCCCTTCCCCTCCCCACCGCCCATACCTCACATGATTGGCCACTCCACACACGTGCTCTTGGACAGCAAGTATTGGTGGATATTCAACCAAGCTGTTCATCGCTAAACCTGTATCAAACCTTGGGAGGGAGAATAGGGAGGTCACTTATTGCTTGGAGGGTGCGAGTCTGTGTGGGGTAGAGGAACAAAGGGATCTCGGAGTACAAACACACACATCGCTAAAAGTTGTGATGCAGGATAACAAGGCCGTAAAAAAAGCAAACCAGGAACTAGGGTTTATTTCTAGAGGGATAGAATTGAAAAGTAGGGAAGTTATACTAAACCTGTATCAAACCTTGGTTAGACCACACTTGTGTACAGTTCTGGTCTCGATTTACCTGGTTTAGACCACACTTGGAGCACTGTGTACAGTTCTAATCTCCATATACCTGGGTTAGACCACACTTGGAGCATTGCGTACAGTTCTGGTCTCCATATACCTGAGTTAGACCACACTTGGAGCACTGCGTACAGTTCTGGTCTCCATATACCTGGGTTAGACCACACTTGGAGCACTGCGTACAGTTCTGGTCTCCATATACCTGAGTTAGACCACACTTGGAGCACTGTGAACAGTTCTGGTCTCCATATACCTGAGTTAGACCACACTTGGAGCACTGTGCACAGTTCTAGTCTCCATATACCTGGGTTAGACCACACTTGGAGCACTGCGTACACTTCTGGTCTCCATATACCTGGGTTAGACCACACTTGGAGCACTGTGAACAGTTCTGGTCTCCATATACCTGAGTTAGACCACACTTGGAGCACTGCGTACAGTTCTGGTCTCCATATACCTTGGTTAGACCACACTTGGAGCACTGCGTACAGTTCTGGTCTCCATATACCTGAGTTAGACCACACTTGGAGCACTGTGCACAGTTCTGGTCTCCATATACCTGGGTTAGACCACACTTGGAGCACTGCGTACAGTTCTGGTCTCCATATACCTGAGTTAGACCACACTTGGAGCACTGTGCACAGTTCTGGTCTCCATATACCTGAGTTAGACCACACTTGGAGCACCGTGCACAGTTCTGGTCTCCATATACCTGGGTTAGACCACACTTGGAGCACTGCGTACAGTTCTGGTCTCCATATACCTTGGTTAGACCACACTTGGAGCACTGCGTACAGTTCTGGTCTCCATATACCTGAGTTAGACCTCACTTGGAGCACTGCGTACAGTTCTGGTCTCCATATACCTGGGTTAGACCACACTGGGAGCACTGTGCACAGTTCTGGTCGCCATATTATAAAAAGGATATAGAGGCACTGGAGAGGGTGGAGGGAAGATTGACAAGGATAATACCTGTCATGTATGTATGCTTGGCTTTACTAGCCACCAGGTGGAGCCACTGTCGGAGGCCATTGAGCTGTACAAGCACGTGTACGGGCCAGGTATAAAAGGCCAGCCATCTTGTCATGTGATCACTTTGGGCCCGAATAAAGTCGAGCCAGGTTTGCGCCTGTTCGGAGTTTACAGCATTCAGTCTATCGAGTTATTGCATACACAACAATACCAGAAATGCGAGGGTGTACATATCAGGAAAGGATGAACAGGCTCGGTCTCTTTTCTCTTCAAAACAGAAGGCTGAGGGGTGAGCTAATAGAGGTCTTTAAAATGCTGAAAGGTTTTGATCGAGTTGATGCAGAGAGAGTGTTTCCACTTGTGGGGAAGAGCATAACCAAAGCCCATCAATATAAGATCATCAGCAAGAAACCCAATGGGGAATTCAGGAGAAACTTCTTTACCCAGAGAGGGGTGAGAATGTGGAACTCGCTCCCACAGGGAGGGGTCGAGGCGAATAGTATCGATGTACTTAAGGGGAGGCTGGACAAGTATATGAGGGAGAAGGGAATAGAGGGTTACGCTGATAGAGTTAGATGGGGAAAGAGGGGAGGGGGCTCGAGTGAGGCATAAACACCGGCCTGGACTGGTTGGGCCCAACGGCCTGTTTCTGGGCCGTAGATCCGATGGAATCCGATGTAGTGTGTTGCCTCTGAGTACATTGCTGTCCACACATACAGACCCCATGAACTGGGGTCACGGCACAGTGAGATCGGGGGAAGGGGTTCCTCGGACCCAGAATTCCATTTCCACCCCATTCCCCTCTCCACGGGCACTGGGATTAGCTGTAAAAGGAAGAACTTGCATTTGCATAGCGCCTTTCACCCCCTCAGGGTGTCCCAAAGCACTTTACAGCCCATGAAGCACTTTTGGAGTGTGGTCACTGTTGTAACGTGGGAAACGCAGCAGACAATTTGCGGAGGAGCGGCGAGAGATCGCGGCGGAGGTGGAACTTAGAAACATAGAAACATAGAAAATAGGTGCAGGAGCAGGCCATTCGGCCCTTCTAGCCTGCACCGCCATTCAATGAGTTCATGGCTGAACATGCAACTTCAGTACCCCATTCCTGCTTTCTCACCATACCCCTTGATCCCCCGAGTAGTAAGGACTTCATCTAACTCCTTTTTGAATATATTTAGTGAATTGGCCTCAACAACTTTCTCTGGTAGAGAATACCACAGGTTCACCACTCTCTGGGTGAAGAAGATTCTCCTCATCTCGGTCCTAAATGGCTTATCCCTTATCCTCAGACTGTGACCCCTGGTTCTGGACTTCCCCAACATTGGGAACATTCTATCTGCATCCAACCTGTCTAACCCCGTCAGAATTTTAAACGTTTCTATGAGATCCCCTCTCATTCTTCTGAACTCCAGTGAATACAAGCCCAGTTGATCCAGTCTTTCTTGATAGGTCAGTCCCGCCATCCCGGGAATCAGTCTGGTGAACCTTCGCTGCACTCCCTCAATAGCAAGAATGTCCTTCCTCAAGTTAGGAGACTAAAACTATACACAATACTCCAGGTGTGGCCTCACCAAGGCCCTGTACAACTCTAGCAACACCTCCCTGCCCTTGTACTCAAATCCCCTCGCTGTGAAGGCCAACATGCCATTTGCTTTCTTAACCGCCTGCTGTACCTGCATGCCAACCTTCAATGACTGATGTACCATGACACCCAGGTCTCGTTGCACCTCCCCTTTTCCTAATCTGTCACCATTCAGATAATAGTCTGTCTCTCTGTTTTTACCACCAAAGTGGATAACCTCACATTTATCCACATTATACTTCATCTGCCATGCATTTGCCCACTCACCTAACCTATCCAAGTCACTCTGCAGCCTCATAGCATCCTCCTCGCAGCTCACACTGCCACCCAACTTAGTGTCATCTGCAAATTTGGAGATACTACATTTAATCCCCTCGTCTAAATCATTAATGTACAGTGTAAACAGCTGGGGCCCCAGCACAGAACCTTGTGATACCCCACTAGTCACTGCCTGCCATTCTGAAAAGTCCCCATTTACTCCTACTCTTTGCTTCCTGTCTGACAACCAGTTCTCAATCCATGTCAGCACACTACCCCCAATCCCATGTGCTTTAACTTTGCACATTAATCTCTTGTGTGGGACCTTGTCGAAAGCCTTCTGAAAGTCCAAATATACCACATCAACTGGTTCTCCCTTATCCACTCTACTGGAAACATCCTCAAAAAATTCCAGAAGATTTGTCAAGCATGATTTCCCTTTCACAAATCCATGCTGACTTGGACCTATCATGTCACCTCTTTCCAAATGCACTGCTATGACATCCTTAATAATTGATTCCATCATTTTACCCACTACCGATGTCAGGCTGACCGGTCTGTAATTCCCTGTTTTCTCTCTCCCTCCTTTTTTAAAAAGTGGGGTTACATTGGCTACCCTCCACTCCATAGGAACTGATCCAGAGTCTATGGAATATTGGAAAATGACTGTCAATGCATCCGCTATTTCCAAGGCCACCTCCTTAAGTACTCTGGGATGCAGTCCATCAGGCCCTGGGGATTTATCGGCCTTCAATCCCATCAATTTTCCCAACACAATTTCCCGACTAATAAGGATTTCCCTCAGTTCCTCCTTCTTACTGGACCCTCTGACCCCTTTTATATCCGGAAGGTTGTTAGTGTCCTCCTTCGTGAATACCGAACCAAAGTACTTGTTCACTTGTTCTGCCATTTCTTTATTCCCTGTCATGACTTCCCCTGATTCTGACTGCAGGGGACCTACGTTTTTCTTTACTAACCTTTTTCTCTTTACATATCTATAGAAGCTTTTGCAATCTGTCTTAATGTTCCCTGCAAACTTCCTCTCGTACTCTATTTTCCCTGCCCGAATCAAACCCTTTGTCCTCCTCTGCTGAGTTCTAAATTTCTCCCAGTCCCCGGGTTCGCTGCTATTTCTGGCCAAT